>NC_058419.1:84075642-84096875 GCF_002201575.2 Neomonachus schauinslandi
TTCTTCCCCCTTCTGGGCCCCCCCCTCTTGTCCCCCCCCCCCCCCCCCCCCCCCCCCCCCCCCCGCCAAAGCTGTTTAAGAAGAACTCACCCCTTCCCAGCTCCCTCCCCAGTGCTGCTGTACCCACCACGGAATGTTGATAAAGGTGTCAAGACTGGTCCCCCTCCCCCAAAAGGCCCCACCATGGCGGTGCCTGCCCAAGGTGGAAGACATGCCTGAATCATTCCATGGCTCAATTTGGGGGTTGGTGACAGAGGCATAGGGCTGGGCTTGAATGGCTCCCCTGTAGCTGAGGGGCAATGGTGTTTTTCAGAGGACGTCAGGAAGGGCCAGGCGCAGCGGCTCCCTCTGGTGGTCTCTGCATTCCACCAGCAGAGACAGAGAGGTGGGCTTCAGCAGTCTCGGGCCAGTCACAGCTCTTAGCACTACTCCTGAGTGCAGGGTATTTAAAAGACAGTTTCTGCGTCAGACAAACCCGAAATGAGGAACAGTCTATTGAAAATGCTAATGTCACACAAGACAAAGTAAGTTTGTGGAAGTGTTCCAGATTAAAGGAGGCTAAAGAGACATGACAACTAAAAGCAAGACCTCACCCTAGACCAGATCCTACAATGGAGAGGGAAACGCTGTAAAGGATGTCGTTGGGCAAACAGACAAAACTGAAGTACAGATGGGAGATCAGATAATAGTATTGAGTCAATGTTAAATCTACTGACGCTCTTAACTACATACTGTGATGGAGAGAACATGCCCATTCGTAGGCAATGCGTGCTGAGGTACATTAGCCATGAAGGGCCATGATGCATGTAAGTTACCATCACATGGTCCAGATACACACACACACACACACACACACACGCTTACTTACGAGTGTGCATACATGTAAGCAAGAGCACAAATGGGGTAAAGTGTTAGCAATAGGTGAAGCTGGTAAAGGGTATACAGACGTTCTCTATACTATTTTTATTTTTGCCACTTTCCCCTGGGTTTAAAATATTTCCGAATAAAAAAGCTGAAAAATGCAAAAGAGAGTTTCTGCAAGCAGTCAGAGTCTGGTGGCACATGGCTGAACCATTCCAGTGGCAGAGATGAGGAACAAGGACGTGGCTGTCTTCCCGGCAGGGCTACCAGACACATCCCAAGAGGTAGCCAGGTACCCTGCATTAAGTTGCCAAGGGACACCCGAGGCCTCTCATCGTTTGATCTCCCCCATCCTACAAGATACCAAAAATAACACTTTTGACACGTTCTCCTAAAGATCATGGGCGCCACCCCCACCCCCGGGTGTTGGCAAAAATTTGGTCATGAAAGGAAGGTGTATTGCTTCATTGATTCATCCAGTTAGTGTTTTGACGATCTACTTACCCTGTGCCGGGAACTGTGCTAAGGGCCGAGTATGCAGCCTGAGGTACGGGAGGAGACACAACGCCTGTCCTACAGAAAAATCTATGAGCCAGTTGGGGATGCACCCACAACCGCATAAATAAATGTGTATTTCCAAATGAGTGGACCAGAAAATAGACTTGGGAAGCCCTGGGTTGGGGGGGGGGGGGGCAGCCTTTTCCCAGAGCCAGTGGATCCAAGCCCCATGGGTCTGATACACAGTTTCCCTCCCCCCAAGATTTTCTAGGTTAGACGTCCCTTTGTACCTGATGCTGAAGAGAAAAGAAAGAACCACCAGTGTTCACCCCCTCCTGGGCACATCCCATCTGTCCCATCTGTTCTGGCTTAGCTCTCCGCGGGCCGCTCTGCCCTCGGAGAGAATCAGGGAAGAGGCCAATGTGCCACTCCATCGATATCCCTGGGCTGGCGGACCAGCGAGCTTTGGAAAACAGTCCTTGTACTGATCTACGCCCTGCAGGTGAATCTTACAGCAACACACATAATGCTCGCGGAAGACAAAGACCAGCAGACCCCCGCATGTGGAAGCCTGGTAGCCTATGGGCCCTGAGAGTCCTGTCACTAGGGCGCTGAGTCATGAAAACAACACGATGGTCTTCCAAATGGACAGCATGACTTTGGGAGACAGTTGTGGCGCTCTCCCCGACCCCCGGTGTGGCACTGATTGTGACGCCCTTACACGGGGACAAAAATGGAGTCCGTTGCCTTGGGGCTCCAGGTCGGGTGTTGGGGAGGGAGTTGTACGAGTGTGTGTATGTGTGTGTGACTGCACGTGACACGATGCGTGTCCATTCCGTCCACGGGTCTCAGGGAGGACTGACCCTCCCCTCTGAGGCATTCTGGTCCTGGTCCAAAGAAGTTTCAGATCCAACAAACGTTTACTGAGCCCCTACAAAGTTCCAAGCCTTTTACTTTATACTTTGACACATTTTATATCATTTAATCTTTAACAATAACCCTTTAAGGTAGGAATTATCTGCATTGTACAGATGAGAAAACAATCGCAAAGAGGTTCATTGATTTGCTCAAGTATATCATACAGCTTTTTTTTTTTTTAAACACTCATACACTATACTCTTAGCTGAGGCCTGTCTGTGTTGGTCACTTATCTTACAGTATTTTTTGTTTTGTTTTGTTTTCTCTACTTTTGGAGCAATTGCTCCCCTTGTACAAGCCCCCTTCTTTCTTCCACTAGCCCCGTGGGCTTTTCTTTTTTTTTTTTAATACTGCATTTAATAGCACAAAAAATCACGAATACAAAGAAACTGGCAAAGGTGTTTGTCAATGAGATATCCTTGCCTCCTCCACTTTTCCGCTTTCATACCCATATAGGTCATGGGCTACATTTGTATAGACTTTTCTTGCCCCGCCCCCCCAAACATATAACTGTTATGTGATTGGTCAGTTGAAGCTGAAACACCCATGGAGAAAGATGTTTTACGGTTACAAGGGCACACCCCCCCACACACCACCCCCCTCCCACCCCACACTTTCCCACACAATCTTTTGGAGGAATATAGGATATGTACCAGTGTCAAGATTCCCCTGCTCCCGCCTTCCCCGCCTAGAGCATTCCTGCCATTGAATTTTCCTTCAAGTGACTGCTTAGCCTAGAGCCTCTTCTCCCGCCCCGTCTATTTCTCTTCCAACCAGGACCTCTTAGACACTGGGTACTGTACTGTTCAATTCTTACTCTGTCAGGCCCGTGGGCCACACGAGTAGGTCCTTTAAATCTCGATGCCAGTTGTCGTATGGGTGCCGCCATCTTCCATTACAGGTAGGTCTGTGTGTCGCTTCAGTAGGCTTGTGTATTCATTTCTTTCACTTTTTCTGACTCATGTTCCAGGACCTGTTTGTGATAGAACAGTAAATACCCTTCACTGTCCAGCACGTCCTTAATACTGGCCTTGGTGATGACGGCGTCATCACACTTGAACCACTGGTCCTTGTGGTGCCGGATGAAGCTGGTGTAGTGGCCGCTCTCCAAGGTTCCTTGGTGATTAACCACAGCAAACAAGGAATACTTATTCTCATCGTTTCCACTATTGGTTGGCAGCTGCAACTGTCCATTCATCCTGCTCTCTTTACTCGAGGCCATAAATGGTGTCATATCCAGCTCCAGAGGAAAGGATATGTATGTAGTGATCTTGCGCCTCTGTTTGGCCGAGTGTTCGAACCGTTTGAAATGAAAACAGGCAACAACAGGCAATTTATTCATTGTGAGCTGTTTGGTAGATTCCTGGTAGCTTTGGCAACTACCGCATTTGATTTTGGCACTGCTTCCCAAGTGCTCTGGCCGCGTAAACCTTCGCAAGCAGTCCGTGAGGGTGGTGATTCCTGGTATGTGGCTTTCCCCATTCACACTGCTCTCCCTCCCTGGGCTCATGGGCCAAAAGGAGGTGCAAGAGCCAGGCAAGTCCAAACTGATGTCCCAGCATGGGTCTATGGTGGTGGAGACGCCATGGCAGGCTTGACAGGTGACATCAGACTGCAGGCCACCTGTGAAGATTTGGTCTATGATGCAGTTACAGTGGTTGGGGTTGTTGGCGGCCTTCCCAGCATCATCACCTTTGCAGTGCCTGTGCAGGACATCTAACGCCGCAATGAGGAACTCGTGGGCATCCTGTTGCCTGTATCCTGCTAAGTGACGGGCGTGTATCCATACCAGGTGCAGCAACTTATAAGGAACGTGAGGAGATGGGTTTCCAGAGTACAACTCCCGAAAAAGCGAAGACATCTCACAGACCAGACACAACTCAGGGCTTGGCATTTCACATCTGTGCCTGTCGGAGAGGAAGAAATCTCTCAGGATCGGAGTATGCGTAAGGGCCTGGACGATGCAGTTCATAAAGCACGTGTTGCCAAGATTGATCAGTCCTCTTAAGCCGATGGTAAAGCTCGACGTGATTCTTCTTCTCCTTGGGTTGTGTCCCAGCAGTTCTAACTCGGGTTTGGTGGTCTCCCAGGTTGGGTATTTCTCACCGAGCCCCGGCACTGAACACTGCTGGTGAGAAACCTCGGTTGAGGTGGAGGCTTGTAATTTCAAAGCTTCTCCTTGCTCTTCTTTGGCAATTTGCTCAATGTCTTTGTCATATACATAGTCCTTACACATAAAGCAGTATATACCTCCATAGTAAAGGTCTACGGCTAAGTTGTGTTGTTTTGTCTCGGCGTGCTCGTGAATGTGTTTCTCTGTGAAGCAGCCAAAGAAGACACAGGAAAGGCAAGAGTGAAGTCTGTTCAAATGGGTGCCACACACATGGCAGATGCACGACTTTGCCTTGCTTTTCCTGGTCTCTGGGGTTCCACACCACACGAAGCACTGGTAGATCACCCGCAGTTCCTGCCTCCAGTTCTCTCCCACCTTAAAGCTGTTCACGTGGGAACAGCCCGGTGGACCCACAGCGAAATCCACATCCAGGCATCCGCCCCCAGGGCCGCGCCGGGGCCGGGGCCGGGGCGGGGGCCGTGGCCTAGGCTGCGGCGGGGTACGGAGCCGGGTCTGTGGCCGCGGCCGGGGTCGGCGACGGGGGGCACGACTGCGCCGCGGAGAGGGATCGGGGGGCCGCGGAGGGTCGGAGGGAAGGGTGGGGGGAGGAACCTCGTCGCCGCTGCCGCCACCGCCGCTCCGCGCTGGGTGCTCATCCTCCAGCTCCTGCTTCGGTTCCCCCTGCGGCTCCTGCTCCGCCTCCGGCACCGGCTCGGGTTCGGGCTCGGGCTCCAGCTTGAGCTCAAGCCGGCGGCCCGGACCCTCCGCTGTCTCCACCTTCCCGGCGGCGTCCACCTTCCCCGCCGCCTCCACCTTCCCCGCCGCCTCCACCTTCCCCTCCACCTTCGCCTCCGCCTCCACCTTCCTCTCCGCCTTCTCCGCCGTCTCCGCCGTCTCCGCCTCCTCTACCTCCTCCGCCTCCACTGGCGGCGGCTCCTCCCCCTGCTCGCAGGGCTCGGGCGGCCACTGGGCGTGGCGGCGCGGGGGCCACGCAGACCTGGGCTGTCCCCCGCCCGGCCTGAGGGAGCGCGGCGGCTGTGACAGCTGGACCCAAAAGGGACTTTCACTGAAGGAGGCGGCGGCGGAAGCAGGCGACGCCCCCCGGGAATCCTCCCGCCGTAGCCCCCTAGCGGAGGCCGCTTCGGCAGCCAGGCCCCGTTTCCTTTAATTCAGTATTTCCCAAACTTGCTTGTTCACGAGAATCACGTGGGGAGCGTGTTAAAATTACAGATTCCTTGGCTCCGCCCGCAGACCTACTGAATCAGAATCGCGAAGGGAGGTGCTCCGGAACCTGTATCTTTAACTAGGGCCCGGGAGGATTCTTATGATCAGGCAAGTTTGGGAAACACAGCTCTAATTCATTGAGGCTGGCGGGAAGGGGGGCGGGGACCGCGCAGTCTCTTTAAGGCGCTTCCAGTTCTCGGCTCCAATCGCAGCTCTGACCCCCTTCATCGTCTCCTCCCCTCTCCTCGTCCTTCCCTTCGTCCATGCAGCGTCCCCCAGCACTGCGGGGCCAGGGACGGAGGAATCGCCACGTCCAGAAACGTCTCTGGGGCTGGGAAACGTCCCCTCAGAGGCCAGGTCCTGAGGAGCAGTCAGAAACCGTGATAGGCCGTCATCCCCACAGCGGAGCCTGCCCCCAGCCCTGGCCCCCCCTCCCACTCCACGTTCTGCCCTTCCCGAGAAGGATGAAGCCCCAGGGCCACTCTGGGCACAGGCCTGGACCCCGGGTCCCGAGGCGCAGAGCCGCCAAGGCTGCGGGGACTGAGGGGGCACGTCCCTCTGCCCGTCTTATCGGTGCCCTGCAGAATCTGTGCCTGCCCCTCACCTCCTCCTCGGGCTCCCAAGGCCGCGGGTGGGATGACGATCTGGCAGTCGGCCTCCTGGCCCAGCAAACGCTGAGCCGCCCGGGGGCAGCGGGAGGGGACAAGGCACACCAAGGCCATGCCTACTTGCTGGCACCTCCCCGACGGCTGAGAAAGGGGAAGACACCGCCCCAAGACCCTCAAGTCTGGCGGAGCCCGGGGTCGGGTCGGCAGCAGGTGGGAGTTGGGGGGTGGGGTGGGGCGGGGAGCAGCTTCTGTAGTGGGGCTGCCGGCGGGCGGGGGGGGGGGGGGGGCCGGGCCTGGGTCTGAGAGCCTCGCAGAGCTCCTGCACTGAGAGCCGCGGGCACTTGGGGAAAGGGGCCGCAGGTGCAGGTCCCAGGGAGTCAGGACGGCGCTCCGAAGAAGTACATAGCCAGCGTCCAAAGATCAAGCAGAGGGTGTTCTAGGAAGAGTCCGTTCCCTGAGCCCTGGGACGGCTGGCCTTGGCCCGGAATACACTGCCTGGCCCGTGGGGCCGTGCTGCCTGAGTATACCCTAGCGGAGTTCTGCTTGCTTAGCGCTGGACCTCGGCCCTCAGCCTGGCCCCTTCCTGCAGGGAGGAGGTGGTGCCTGGGCCTCCCGGCGTTAGCAGCAGGACTTGGTTGTCAAGAATTAGGAGCCTTTAAGAAGAATGCGATGCTCGGTTCCCATACAGCTGAGGTCCCCAGGCGCTGCCCTGGTGCCGGGCCTTCCTAAGCCAACTCATTGCTTCAATTCCTTGAAGCACCCCAGCATCTTTCCAATAAATGCCTGCCCTCTGTGGCCTACAACCAGAGGAACTGCAACTAGCACACCCACTGAAGGAATCCTGCTCCTGTGCTGCTAGAAATGACTGAGGTCATGGAGTGGAGGGAGGCTGGGGAGGGTACTCTCATCCCACCTCCGCAAAGTGACGGCCGTCAGAAAGACCTAAAGATCTCTGTGTGCCTAAGACTGTCTACCCTCTACCCCTGAAGCCTAACCATGGCAACCTGACTACCTTACCGATCAGCCTCCAGCAGAAGCCCACATGTCCGGCAGGTTCTGGAAGTTAGGAGGCTCAGCCATCATTCACCCAGCAAAGGTGTATTCAGCTCCAACCCAGAGCCGGGTGTTGTACTAGGAGCCGTGGACAGTGTGGAACCAAACAAGCTGGCCCCAGGGCCACAATCAGGGCTGGGTTCCCCAAAAGGCAGACTAAGGAAGTGTCTGGGTCACCAGCTGAGAAGAGGCACCAAAAACAAAAGAATCAAGAAAAAAATGTATCGGAAACAGTTTGACATTTGATTTTTTTTTTTTTTTAGTCCTCATGAGAAAAGTCAGAATTTTGTTGTACTTCCTTACGTTTCTTTCCTGATTGCATGTTGCTTTTGCTGTGAATCACGTGCAGGAGGGTGGGGGGCAGGGCGTCAGCCTGCTTGCGTGTGTCTCCATTCAGTCCTGGGCAAATGTCACCATGTCTGCCTCACAAAGACCTGACTGAAGGCTAGCGGAAGGGGCCCACTTAAGGAGAGACCCCTCCTCAGTATAGTCGGGCCACGTGGGGTTGAGCACAGTTCTGACCACAAGGTGGCAAAAGAGTATATGACACTTCCCCGGACATTTGTATGTTTCTATAAAACTTGGTTTATATCCCAATACACTCTAAAAATATTTTTTAACCTTGGGCTCCTTCACACATTTTTGGGGTTGGCATCTAAAATTTTGCATCAAAAATGTCAGCTGCAAACAATGTGAATCCTGACAAATATTAACATTCACAAACAAAACTGTTATGTCACATTTTTACATGAAACTAGTGGAACCTAAATACCTTAATGATTTGAGAGCCACCATCATCTGTTTTAAAAATTTACAAATGAGTTCTTGATGGCTGGGAGCTGTACATTTTTCCTTTTCTCCCTAGGTTATTCATTCTATTCTAACAATTTCACCCAAATATATTTTTGCACTCAAAATTATTGTTAAGCCTATCATCTTTCCCTGCAGCAAAATATGTATATATATTTTGCTATTTAAATGCTTTTTAGGGCGCCTGGGTGGCTCAGTCGTTAAGCGTCTGCCTTCGGCTCAGGTCATGATCCCAGGGTCCTGGGATCGAGCCCCACAGCCCGCTCCTCCCTCTCCCACTCCCCCTGCTTGTGCTCCCTCTCTCGCTATGTCTCTCTCTGTCAAATAAATAAAGTCTTCAAAAAAAAAATGCTTTTTAAATGTTCCTGTGAGCCTAAAGCTCTAAGTGTTGTGTAAAAATTTACTCTTGCTTGAGTTATTATGACAATTAGTATTAGAATGCCATGGATCAAAAAATTGTAAGTATATTACAAATTCTGCTAGGTAATTATTAAAAGTAAAAATTAAAATGTATTAGAGATAGGAGTCTTTTTTTTTTGTTAGTGGGTGTCTTCATGGATAAATATTGCTTATTGCTAGAATGAGACGGAATTCAGCATCAGTTCTCTTTTCTACTTTGTGTTTGGTTAAACGTTAGCACACAGGAACCTCTGTTATATAAATAACTAAATGGGAATGCACATTTGTTTTAGCAATGTTACTCAAGTCTCTGAATTCCTTTGGAGATCTATGGGGGGGATTACACAATGATTTGTCTTCAAAATTATTTTTCCCGATTTATCAGCTGACAGCTCCATGGGGTTTTCCTTCAGTTTTATGGGAAGCCATCTGAACTGCAAAAGGATTTGATCCCCGTTCATTTGTTAGAGCAATTTTTTTTATTCACTGTTGACAACAGTGTTCGGCACTGGTGCCCTGTAGATTTTATACCTTGGGGCAGTGCACCCAGGTAAGAATCAGGATAGGTGAAAGGTAGGCTTTGTTTTGTAAAATGCAGAAAGGACCATTGATTCTGCCACCACACGTGTGTTCTCTGGCAGATTGATTTTAGGAAATATGAAACATGAAATTTGAGGATAATAGATCCTCTTAAAACTCTGCTTGTTTACCCCATGGAGAGTACCTGTATGCCCAGGGTAATGCACACTCCACTTTTAAGGTTGCTAGTTTATATTTATTACGATAAAACTAATATATACAATATTTGTGGGGTTTTTATTTTTTATTATTTTTATTTTTTACGTTTTTTTTCTTTTAAGATTTTATTTATTTACTTGGCGGGGGGGGGGGAAGCACAAGCAGGGGGAGAGCGGCAGGCAGAGGGAGAAGCAGGCTCCCAGCTGAGCAGGGAGCCGGATGCGGGGCTCCATCCCAGGACTCTGGGATCGAGACCTGAGCCGAAGGCAGACGCTTAACCGACTGAGCCACCCAGGCGCCCTGTGGGGTTTTTTTTGAAAGACTTTATTTGAGAGACAGCGAGGGAGCACGTGGGGGGAGGGGCAGGGACAGAGAATCTGAAACAGACTCCATGGGGAGCCCCAATCTTGGGGCTCGATCTCATGGCCCTAAGATTAGGACCTGAGCCGGAGGCTTAACACCCAGGTGCCCCCAATACTTGTGGTTTTTTAAAAGGGTTTAGAAGGTTTGGAAGAAGGCATAACATGAAAAGTTAAAGCCCCTCTCTTCTCCGCCAATCACACCCAATCTATTCCCCTGAAATGACTACTAGTTAACAGTTTCTTTTGTATCCTTTATGAACTTTTCTATGCAAATACAAGCATGTCTTATACGTTTATCCTTTTTATGAAATAGAAATGCGACTGTAACATACATATTGAGCTACAATGTAGCACTATATATTGGGCATCAGGCAGTTTTCTCCAAGTGGATCTACACCGCCAATGCAAGGCCAATAAAAATTGCAGTGAGTTTTAGGGGGGAGACTTTCACAAAATTAATATAGAAGAATGAAGGGCATCTTCCCCCTTCCTACTTTCTCCTTCCTCCTGAAAATGAGGATGTAATGGTTATAGCTGAGTAACCATCTTGTAACCAGAAAACGGATAACCTCTGGACCTATTCTTAACGTGAGAAAAAAAAAAAAGCCATATTTTACCAACTCTAAGATAAAAGATACACCTCTTCATGTTTCAGCATCTCTGAAATCTTTGAATGACAGTTTATGATTATATTTGGCAGCATTTTTTTTCTTTCTTGGTGGTACATATAGTAATGGTGTGTCTTACAGTCGATACTGTCTTAGAATCAATAACACACTTGAAACATCATCCTGTTTGAGCCTTTGTTATTTGGATCCCAGTCATGTCTAGGTGATTACAATTCTAAATGATAGCAAGCTCTCCAGTTCACTCCTAGTGATGTCCCAAGTCCTTATCCTAGCCTTTAAAGCCTATAGAGTGTGACCGTGGTCTCTTAGACCTCACTTCCTATCAACTCAGCCTTGCCCCAAACAACTTATATGGCACCTGAAGTATGCCAAGAGTTGTTCTCTTCAATAGGTTTAACCCTTACTACAATTTTAGGAAGTCGGTGTTGTTATCATCCCCATTTCAGAGGTGAGGAAACTGAGACACAGAGAGGTTGAGTGATGCTCAAGGTCACACAGCCAATAAATGATGGACCTGGGATTCAAACCCAGCAGTGGGAATCTAGAGTTTGGATTCCTTATCACTAAGCTATTAACCCTTCATCTGTCATACTCTGGTGTATTTTTCCCATTTATCATTCGACTGTTGTATTTTATTTCATTTTTAAACTTTATGATGTTTAAGATTATTATGTAGTCAAGATTCTCAAACTTCTCTTTATTCTGGATTTTAGTGTCTCTTTAAGTTTTTTTTTTTTTTCCTGATTGCAAAAGCATAGAGCAAGTGCAAAAGTCCTGAGACCAACAGGAGCTTCATGATTTTAAGAAATGAAAATAAGGCCAGAATGACTTGAGTTTGGTGACCAAGAAGGAGGAGAGTGATATAAGATGAGGATAGAGATACAAGCAGGGACCAGATCACCTAAAGCCTTGCAGACCATTGTATAAGATTTGAATATTATCCCACTAGCAGTGGGAATCATTTGGCAGAGGAGTAGCAAGGAATTGGCATGATACGATTTCTAATTTACACACAATAATTATAATCAAATAATTAAAATTTATTGGTGATTTATTATATGCCAGGCACTTTTATAAGTATTTTACTAAGTTACGTAAACCTCCTGACACCTTGATGAGGTAGGTACTAATATTATTCTCACTATAGAAATGCAGCACAAAATCATTAGGTAGCTTGAATTTCCTTGTGCTTACTCTCCGCTTCTATACCTGTTCCCACTCAGAAGATACCTACTATCAACCATGAGATGTTTGACACCTACTTTGTCCAGGCCCCTGACATCCCATTCGTGGTCTGCAAGTTTTCACTGGGCTAAAGAAAGGGGATAATGGCAAGTACACTCAGCACCAGGGCCCCTGGGTCTAGGAGCTGGTCAGGTGGGCTCTTCCCATCCCACTTAGACCACACCAAACTTCGCTAAGCTCAGGAATAGCCCCCCTGCCGGCCCATTCATGATGACCAAGGATCCAGCTCAGTGGTCCCTACTTGTCATTGCAGCAGGACAAGACTTCATGCCCTGCACCCCGCCCCCCCCCCCCCAGAGCCATACCAACAACCAGGAGAATGAAGAATGGGCTCATCGGGATCCAGGAGGTGCCAGCCCTACAGAGGGAAGCAGCAGGCCTAGTGGTGTGCAAGGGGCACAAAATGGAAGAGTTCAAGCACACATCTAGCCCCAGGGTAGCCTGTACATCTGTGATTCCAGTGTCGGGCCCTTCTCTGGCGGAAACAAAGGAGGCTCACAAAGAGAGCAAGGTCATGTTTGTGAAGGATGTAGATCTATTACAAGGATGTAGGTTACACTGTATCATATTCTAACCAGCCATTCCTGCAGCTTTTCCTGCCAGAGGTACTCTGTGTCTCAGCTTCCCTCAGCCTTTAGCCTTTAACTCTGACTATCATCCTTCAGACTTCTGCCCCATTTGACTTACACTTTTGATTCCTTACCTATCTGCTTCATACCGTGGCCTCTGAATGGCCTCCCGCGTTCTGGCACAGCATCTGGCCAGCCAACTCTTGTATTCCTGTCCTCTAGGGAAACTCTGGAATCCCAAAATCTGTATCCGCTGCTGGAGGTCAGCCTTGTGGGATGCAGCAGGGCCCTGGGCCTGAGCTTTGACAGAGGCACAATAAAGAACACATTCTCCAGTTTTACTCACTGAAGTGTGGAATCTGACTTCTTGTGCTTGTCCTAAATGTCTCTTTCAAGCTTGAAGGGTGGGAAGGGTACATTTTGTTACCAAAACTGGTAGTTAGAAATCCTAATCACGCTTTTTATTCTTTTTCAAAATTTTGTTCCTCTTTAAATTTTTTAAATCTTTTATTTATTTGGTTTATTTTTATTGAAATGTATTTGACATCTAACATCATATAAATTTAAAGTGCACGATAGGGGCGCCTGGGTGGCTCAGTCATTAAGCGTCTGCCTTCGGCTCAGGTCATGATCCCAGGGTCCTGGGATGGAGCCCCGCATCGGGCTCCCCGCTCCGTGGGAAGCCTGCTTCTTCCTCTCCCGCTCCCCCTGCTTGTGTTCCCTCTCTCGCTGTGTCTCTCTCTGTCAAATAAATAAAATCTTAAAAAAAAAAATTTAAAAAAATAAAGTGCACGACATGTTGATTTGATACATTTATTTGTTGTAATATGAATTGCCATTGTAGTGATAATTAGCACTTCTATCACATCATATAATTATCGTTTCTTTTTTGTGGTTGGAATAATTAAGATTTAGTCTCTTAGCAAGTTTGATGATTATAATATAATGTTGTTGCTTGTATTCACTATACTGTACATTAGATCTCTACAGCTTATTTACTACTGGAAAACCACTAAAAGCAATACAAACAAAATTATATTAAATTTTGGAATTAATACAAATTTAGCAATGTCTAGCGAAATCACACGTGTATTCATTGTTTGACTCTGTAATCCCACTCCTAGGGACTCTAACCCGAAGATACACCAACAAAAGTACAGGATGACATATGCACAAAGCCATTCATTGCAACACTAGGTATAATAACAAAAGACTGGGGGGAAAAAATCAACAAATGTCCATCACTAGGGGACCAGTTGAATAAATTACAGTGGAGTCATAAAATGGAAAAACTGGAAAAAAATTTTTAATAAGTTAAATATGTTAAATATATTAATTAAATATAATTAATTAATTAATTATAATTAATTAAAATAATTAATTAAATATAAATAAATAAATAAAATATGAAATGAGATAGATATCTATATGGGAATAATATCTGGGATATGTTGTTGCCTGGAAAAAGCAAAGTATAGAATATTGTATACACAGATGCCATCTTTTGTGTAAGAAAGTTGGGGAAATAAAAATACTTACAAAATGTTATGAACTTATCTATTTATTTTTCTCTTTCTGGAAAAATAAATATCTCCTAGCTCTGTTCACTGAAAAGACACAGCAGCAATGACAACCTAGTAGCAATGAGTATACCTAGTGCCCAGATTGTGGTCTCTAAATGTCATTTCCCACCAGAGGAAGCCAAACCTCCTTCAAGAAATTATTAGCTGTTTATGGGTCTGTCACAAGAAATGTACAAAATGAGCCTGGAACACCTTGTTTTGCCAAAAAGCAAGAGCGATATCAAAGACTAATATAGTCATGTCAAAGGAACACAGGATCCAAGATGAAGGGGAATCCCCACTTGCCTATATTGAGACAATAAGAGCATCAAAAAATCTACCATTAATCAAGCATCAGATGTATGAAATACATAATTTCAGAGTGACATTAAAAAACATTGGTTACCCCTGGCTGATACTAGGGCACCAAATTATTATTGCAAAAATTAATAAAGGGAAAAATGAAGAATTTACCCTGCCTTTCCTTCATGAACAGTATTTCAGGGTAACCAAATAGTGATATTCTTCTTTATGCAACAATTCCAGATAGCAAACACAGAAGGAATGACAGAAATAGTACATCACCTTAATAACAAATCTAGGCCGTGGTTTCTCAACCCCAGCACTCTTGATATTTGGGGACAGATAATTCTTTATTTGGGGGCGGTCCTATGCACTGTACGATTTTTAGCAGCATGAGACACTATTAGCACCACCTCCCGAGTTGTGATCATCAAAAACGTCTTCAAACATGGAGGACAATTATCTCTGGTTGAAAACCACTAATCTAGGGCAATGATCATGAATGGATGAAAAAAGATTAGGCAAATGATGATGGAGAATTTTACAATAGAGGGATCAGATTGATCTCACCTGAACCCACTGATCAACTTTAGCATCGCTAAGAGTGGGATAGCTAGATATTATGTGCCCCTGATGTAATGCAGTAGTAAGCATCAGCACCACCTATGATATATTGATGCCAAAAATTTTTTTAAAAATTGAACCTAAATCTAATCAAGTGTCTAGCTCTCTCAGTTAATGGTAAATACAGGAGATAGAAGAACAAGTTCATTTTCACCACTAAAAAACAATCAGGCAAATCCAGAATGTGGAATATTTTATAGAAAAAAACCTGTTTTCTTCAATGATAAATAGGATTTAAAATGGGATGAGAGGGACGCCTGGGTGACTCAGTCTTTAAGCGTCTGCCTTCGGCTCAGGTCATGATCCCAGGGTCCTGGGATCGAGCCCCACATCGGGCTCTCTGCTAAGCGGGAAGCCTGCTTCTCCCTCTCGACTCCCCTTGCTTGTGTTCCTTCTCTTGCTATCTCTCTCTCTCTGTCAAATAAATAAATCAAATCTTAAAAAAAAAACGGGATGGGAAAAAGAAAGATGGGAAACCTACAGATCCTTTTTTATCTTTATTGAGGTATAACTGACAAATAAAAATTATATATATTTAAGGTGTACAACATGATGTTTTGATATACATATACATTGTGAAACGATTACCACAATCAAGTTAATTAACATATTCTTCACCTCACATGGTGAGGTGAGAACAGTTAAGATCTACTCTCTCAGCTGATTTCAAGTACTCATTACAGTGTTATTAACTATAGTCACCATGCTGTACATTAGATCCCCAGAACTTATTCATCCTGCGTAACTGAAACTTTGTACTCTTTGACCAACATGTCCCCATTTCCCCCACCCTCTGGCCCCTGAAAAACACCATTCTACTCTCTGCATCTATGAGTTGGACTTTTTTAGATTCCACATACAAGTGATGTCATGCAGTATTTGTTTTTCTGTGGCTGGCCTAGGAAATTTATAGATTTTTAAAAGAGACTTAAGAGAGATAACAACCAAATACAATGTTACATTTCGTTTGGATCCTATCTTGAGAAAACCAATTTTAAAAACACTTCTTGAAACAATCAGGGAAATTTGAATATGAATTCTTATTTAAGTACATTAAGGATTTATTGTTAATTAGTGAAATGTGATAATGGCATGGTGATTATGTTTTAAAAAGCATTTTTCTGTTAGAGATGCACACTCACATTGAGTGAGATAATATTATTTCTAGGATTTGAGATAAAAAGACTCCAACAAACCTCACAGTGAGGAGAAAAAATGAAACAAGATCGGCAAAAGGTTGAAAATTGTTGAAGCTGAGTAAAGGGGATTCGCTATACTAATCTATCTACTTCTGGGTATGTTTAAATGTTTTCATCATAAAATGAAATTTTATTTATTTATTTATTTATTTATATAAAATGAAATTTTAAAACAAAGCAGGTATGATGTCTGCTCCTGGAATGGTATAGTTGGTGTACTTCTCCCTATTCCTTCTGCTAAATACAGTTAAAAACCCTGAACATTGTACATAAAACGAACATAAGAAGACCCTGAAAAGTAGACAGAAGAAGGAAGACTGGCTCTAGACATCAGAACCCAAGGACTGACACAGCAGTGAGTTCCCTGAAGTTTTGTTTTGTTTTGCCTGATATATTCTAGACTGAGTGCTGCAGAAATGGAAAACCTGGAGACATCAATGGGCACAGGTTTAAAAAAAAAACAAACAAAACAAAACCTCCTGAAAAGCCTGCTTTCTCAGGCAAAGGACCAGGAATAGGGCAACCTTGCAAGATAGAAAAGTTTTAGATAATAACCACTCTACTCCAACCAAGCACCACAGGAAAAAAAAAAAAAAAAAACTGCAGCACCACCCACGCTAACAAAGGCCAAGTGCGGAAAGTAGACTTCTACACTTCCAGAGGAGGGCAATTTGGGAGGCAGAACTTTCATTCCTACTGGGTGGTAACAAGCCCCCTCTGTCTGACACAGTATCAGTGGATACTACATGGGAGACCTGGACTTCCTGCCCACTGGTTGATAACAAGGGGTCCCACCTCTCTTCCCCACTGGGGTGGTGTCAGAGGAGTCCCAGTGGAGAATCAGTGTTTTCACTACCATCCAGCAGTTACAAGCATCCCTCCACACTGTGCTGTGAGTGGAGGTTATAAGAGGAACTACAACAAGGCATCTCTGCTCCTTTCAGCCAGAGTAGTAATAGCAGGGGCACAGTAGAGACCCCAAGCCCCCCCTTGCCAAGCGGTAATGAGAAGACCCTCCCCACAGGTGCCAATGAAGGCTGACTGAGAAACCTTAACTTTCATTCCACCAGCAGTGATGAAGTGGTATTCCCCTTCCCACGCCAGAGCAGTGTTAGAAGAAGCATGATAAAAAATAGAAGATTTAAGCAAGATCCAGAGTCTTGTAACATAATACCCCAAAAGTCCAGGTTTCAATAAAAAAAAATCACTTATTATATCAAAAGCCAGGAAAAACTCCACTTGAATGAGAAAAGACAACCAAAAGAGACCAACAAGATGACATAGATGTTCATAAAGATGCTTCCCCCAAGCAATTATAAACATAACGGAAACAAATAAAAGAAAATGGGAAGTCTCATCAAAGAAATAGAAGACATAAAAAAAGAACTAAATGAAATTTTTAAAACTAAAAAATATCATAGCTGAAACTTTAAAAATTATAATAGATGAGCTCAACAGCAGAATGGAAGAAACAGGGGAAAGAATGAGTGAACTCGAAAATAGAACAACAGAAATTATTCAGTGTGGACAATAGAAAGAAGATAGACTGAGGGAAAAAATGAACAGATTCTAAGAAGCATGTGAGACTACAACAAAAGATTGAACATCTGTGTTATCAAAGTTAGGCAAGGAAAGGAGAAAAAAGGTGGAGCTGAAAAAGTATTTAAAGAAATAATGGCTTGGGGCATTGGGTGGCTCAGTTGGTTAAGCATCTGCCTTCGGCTCAGGTCATGATGCCAGGGTCCTAGGATCGAGTCCTGCATCCGGCTCCCTGCTCAGCGGGGAGTCTCCTTCTCCCTCGCCCTGCTGCTCCCCCTGCTTGTGCACACTTTCTCTCTCACAAATAAATAAAATCTTTTAAAGAAATAATGGCTTAAATTTTCCCCCAAAGACATAAACCCACAGATTCAAGAAGCTGAATAAACCCCAAACTGTATAAACATAAAGAAATCCATGCCAAGACCCATCATACTCAAACTTCTGAATACAAAGGACAAAATAAAAGGGCAGTGAGAGAAATAACACCTTGCCTATAGGGAAAAAACAATTTGAATCACAGAGGATTTCTCATCAGAAACCAGAGAGGCCAGAAAGAACTGGCACAACATTTTTCAAGTGCTGAAGGAAAGAACTGTTGACCCAGAATTCTTTGTCAAGCAAAAATATCCTTCAGGATGAAGGGGAAATCAGGACATTCTCAGATAAAAGAAAACTAAGAGAATTTGCCACCAGCAAACCTACCTGAAAGAATGGCTAAGGAAAGTTCTCCAAACAGAAAGGAAATTATAAAAGAAGGAATCCTGGAACATCAGGAAGAAGAAAAAGCATAACAGAAAGAGTAAAAATATGGGTAAATACAACAGATTTTCCTTTTCCTCTTGAGTTTTCTAAATTATGTTTGTTGGTTGAAGCAAAAACAAAACCGTAACACTATCTGATCTAATTTTCAGTGTATGCAGAGAACATATGTAAGATAATTATAAATGAAGTAGAGTAAAAGGAAGTAAGGTTTCTACATTTCACCCAAACTGGTAAAATGTTGACACCAGTAGACTGTGACAAGTATGTATGTGTATACAATGTAATATCTAGAGAAAAAGTTTGCGTTCTCTGTCTCTGTCTCTCTCTGTGTGTGTCTCTCTCCATATACATATACATATATATATATACACATATTTACAAACAACACAAACTATGTATAATGTTCTATGTACATATAATGTAATATAAAAATTTTTGAAGTGATCCGAAGACCAAAAATTCAAAAAGCAATACAAAGAGATACACTTCAAAAACACTACAGGTAAATAAAAATTCAATTCTTTTTTTTCTTTAAGGATTTTATTTATTTATTTATTTGACAGAGAGAGAGACAGCGAGAGAGGGAACACAAGCAGGGGGAGTGGGAGAGGGAGAAACAGGCTTCCCGCCAAGCAGGGAGCCCGATGCGGGGCTCGATCCCAGGACCCTGGGATCATGACCTGAGCCGAAGGCAGATGCTTAACCGACTGAACCACCCAGGCGCCCCAATAAAAATTCAATTCTTAAAAAAAGTTCAAGTAGGGGCACCTGGGTGGCTCAGTCATTAAGCATCTGCCTTCGGCCTTCGGCTCAGGTCATGATCCCAGGGTCCTGGGATCGAGCCCCACATCGGGCTCCCTGCTTGGCGGGAAGCCTGCTTCTCCCTCTCCCACTCCCCCTGCTTGTGTTCCCTCTCTTGCTGTCTCTCTCTCTGTCAAATAAATAAATAAATAAAATCTTTAAAAAAAAAAAAGTTCAAGTAATCCACAGGAAGGCAGAAAAAAGAATACAGAGAAACAAAAACAAAGAGATCAAACAAAACCAAAAATAAATTAAATGTCAGGCATAAGCTCTAACTTATCAGTAATTACATTAAAGTGTAATGCAATGATCAAAATGGTCAAAATATCATTAGTTGAAAGTGATAGTAGATAAAAAACATGCCCCAACTATATGCTGTCTATAAGAAACCCACTTCAAATATAGCAACATGGGTAGTTTGAAAGCAAAAGGATGTAAAAATATATGCCATGCAAATATTAATTAATAGAAAGCAGGAATGGCTATACACTTAATATCAGATAAAGTAGGCTTTGGAGCGAAGAAAATTACCAGAGACTAAATATCCATGAGTCCGTATTGTTATAAATAAATGTTTGAATAAATTAATGAATGCGGAAAAGAAACAAATGTCCCTTGCAGAAGGATTCAAAATAATTTATGTAGATACTCTGCTCTCAAGGAGGTTGAGCTCTCCCTCCTCAACTATGGGTTGCACATAGTGACTTCCTTCCAACGGGTATGGTTTGGAAAGAGTAAACAAGTAAAGCAGTGGAGAAACCTGACAAACGCTACTTCGGCCAGGTGATCAAAGTCGACATCATATAGTTATAATCTTGATATGATGTCATGAGAATGGCACTTTACCGCTGAGATCGTCCTTTCTAAAACCCATAATCTCACACTAATCACGAGAAAAACATCAGGCAAATTCCAATAGAGAAGCACTCTACAATATGCCTGACCTCCACAAAACTGTCAAGGTCATCAAAAACAAGGAAAATCTGAGAAGCTGTCACAGTCAAAGGAGCTTGAGGAGACACAGTGCCTAAATGTAACTGTTATCCTGGATCCGATGCTGGGACAGAAAAAGGACATTAGGGGAAAACTAAGGAAATGTGAATAAAGTATGGACTTAAGTTAATAACGATGTATCGATAGGGGTACACTGATTGTAACAAATGTACCATACTAATGTAATATGTTAGTAATAGGGGCAACTGGGTGCAAGGGATACATGGGGACTCTGTACTATCTGACTGATTTTTTTTTTGTAAACCTAAAACTGTTCTAAAAAGTTAAGTCTATTAATAAAAAAAATTACTGGAGATATTACATAATTATAAAAGGGTTAAAATGCCAAGAAGACACAGCACTCATAAATGTGTATAAACCAAACAGGACAGCTGCAAAATTCATGAAGAGAAAACTAATAAAACAAGAAATAAATTCATAATGAAAGTTAAAGATTTCAACATATCATTCTGAACAACCGATAGCAAAACTACACAGAAAATCAGCAAGGATATAGGAAGAACTCAGAAACACTATCAAACAATAGAATCCAATTGGCATTTATACAATATGCCACCCTACAACAGCAGAATGCACATTCCTTGTAAGCATTCACAGAACATTTACCAAGATAGACCATATCCTGAACCATTAAAAAACCTCAACAAATTTAAAAGAATTAATATCATACAGACTGTGTTCTCTGATCACAATAAAATCAAACTAGAAATCAATAACAGAAAGATAATAGGAAAATTTCCAAACACTTGGAAACTTAAGAACACACTTCTGAATAATCCATGGATCAAAGAAGAATGAATTTTTTTTGTAAATGCGTATAACTAATGAAAATTACATCAAAATTTGCAGGACACAGTTAAAGCAGCGCTGAGAAAGGAATTCATAGCATTAAATGCTTACAGTAGAAAAGAGAACAAGTCTCAAATCGATAATCTAAACTGCCTCAAAAAATGAAAAACTATCAAGCAAAGGAAGGAAATAATAAAGAGCAGAAATCAATAAAACTGAAAATGGGAAACAATGAGAAAATCAATGAAACAAAAACTGATTATTTGAAAAGATCAATAAAATTGACAAACCTCTAGTAAGACTGACAAAGAAAAAAGATACAAATTACCAGTATCAACAATGAAGCAAAAGATATCACTGTAGACCCTGAAGAAATAAAAAAATAATAGTAATAAGGGAAAACTGCTAACAACTCTACACACATAAATATGACAATTTAGGGCGCCTGGGTGGCTCAGTTGGTTAAGCAACTGCCTTCGGCTCGGGTCATGATTCTGGAGTCCCGGAATCGAGTCCCGCATCGGGCTCCCTGCTCAGCGGGGAGTCTGCCTCTCCCTCTGATCCTCCCCCTCTCATGCTCTCTGTCTCCCATTCTCTCTCTCAGATAAAAAAA
>NC_058419.1:84096975-84136349 GCF_002201575.2 Neomonachus schauinslandi
TTAGATGAAATGGACCAATTCCTCCAAAAAATACGAACTACCGCAACTCACCCAGTATAAAATAGATACTTTGGATAGCCCTATAACTATTAAGGAAGCCGAATGTGTAACTATGAAAACTCCCCAATCAGAAATCTCCAGGCCTAGATAGTTTCACTGGAGAATTCTACCAAGCATTTAAGGAAGAATTAATACCAATTTTATATAAACTCTTAGAGAAAATAGAAGAGGAGCACTTTCCAACTCATTCTATGAGGCCACTGTTACCCTGATAACAAAAGGAAAATTGCAGACCAATATCCCTCATGAAAACAAACTCAGAAATCCTTAACAAAATACTAGCAAATAAAATTCAGCACTATATACAAAAATTATACACCATAATCAAGTAGGCTTTATTTCAGGAATGCAGGACTGCTTTAAAATTTGAAAATCAATCAATGTAACCCACCATATCAGCAGACTAAAAAAGAAAAATCATATGGCCCTATCAATTGATCCAGAAAAGTATTTGACAAAATTCAACACTATTCACAATAAAAATTCTTTAAAAATTGGGCACACAGAGGAACTTTGTAAAGAACACTGACAAAAAATCTATAGGTATCATACTTAATGTGACGGACTGAATGTTTTCCCTCTAAGGTTGGGAACAAGGCAAGGATGTTCGTTCTTACCACTGCTATTCAACATAGTACTGGCAGTTCTAGCCAGTGCAATAATACAAGAAACAAACTAAAAAAGGAATAGAGATCAGAAAGAACAAATAAAATTGCCTCTATTTTCAGATGACATGATTATTTACATAGAAAATCCCAAGGAGTCTACCCAAAAAAACCCAAACTCCTGCAATGAATAAGCAAGTTCGGCAAGTTTGAAGGATACAAGATCAATGCAAAAATGTGAATCACATTTCTATATATTACCAAGAAATATGAGGAAACCAAAATTAAAAGCACAATACCATTTGCAATTGTTCCAGAAAATGAAATCTCAAGGCATATATCTAACAAAACACACACAGGATACATATGTTGATAATTTCAAAGTTCTGATAAAAGAAATCATAGAAGATCTAAATAAATGGAGACACATACTGTGTTCACGGGTTGGAAGACTCACCATATAAAGATGTCAATCCTTCCCAAATTTATATACAGCATTAATGCAATTCCTATAAAAATTCAAAAATGCAAAACCTATAAAAATGGTGCTGGAGCAATTGAATATCCATAGACAAAAAAAAAATGAACTTCTACTTAGATCTCAAATTTTATACAAAAACTAACTCAAAATGAATCTCACGTTTAAATGTAAAACTGTAAAACTCTTAGAAGAAAACGTAGGAGAAAATCTTCAGGCCCTAGGGCTTGGTGAAGAATTCTTAGACATAACACCAAAATCATGAACCATAAAATAAAAATCAGCAAATTGTATTTCATCAAAATAAAAAATAAACTTTTGGGAACGACTCTTCTAAAAATTAAAAGATAAGTTACAGACCGGAAAAAAACTATTTGCAAGCCACATACCTGCCAAAGGACTCATAACTAGAATATACAAAGAACTCTAAAACTCAACACTAAAAACAAATCCAATTAGTAAATAGACAAAAGACTTGAGATATCTCACTGAAGAGGATAAACAGATGACAAATAAGCACATGGAAAGATATTCAATATCACTATCTATTAGGGAAATGTAAATTAGGATCATAATGAGATACCACCACACACCTATTAGAACAGCTAAAACCAAAAATTGTCACAACACCAATGCTGGTAAAGATGCAGAGAAACTTATCAAATGAAATGAAAGAAAATGAAAACTTACGTCCACACGAAAATGTGTACTTGAATGTTCATAGCAGCTTTACTTGTAATAGCTAAATTTAGGGACAACCAAAATGTCCTTTTATAGGTGAATGCTATATCCATTCATGAATACTATCCTATATATATATACACACACACTATAGTCATGGAATACTATTGTAGTATATCTCAAGGGCATTATGTTGAGCCAAGAAAAGTCAATCTCAGAAGGTCACACACTGAATGAGTCCATTTATATAACATTCTTGAGTGACAAAATTAAGAAAGAGTGAACAGATTAGTGGTTGCCAGGGGTTCGGAATGGTGGTAGGAAGGGAATGGATGTGACGATAGGGGGTAGCAGCAAGGTCTTTTCAGAGAGAGAACAGTTCTGCATCTGATTGTGGCAGTGGTTACACCCATCTACATATAATGAAATGGTGTGGAACTAGGCACACACGTTGCGCCAAGGCCAATTTTCTTTTACATAAGATGTTAAGTATTGGGGGAAGCTGAGTTAAGGTTACACAAACAAAACAAATATAATCTCTTTTTTTAAGATTTTATTTATTTATTTGACAGAAAGAGACACAGCGAGAGAGGGAACACAAGCAGGGGGAGTGGGAGAGGGAGAAGCAGGCTTCCCGCCGAGCTTTCCCTTTCCTGAAAGGGAAACCACTTGTTTTTTGTTTTTTGTTTTTTTAAGATTGTATTTATTTATTTGACAGAGAGAAAGCGAGAGCAGGAACACAAGCAAGGGGAGTGGGAGAAGGAGAAGCAGGGGGAGTGGGAGAGGGAGAAGCAGGCTTCCCGCCGAGCAAGGAGCCCGATGCGGGGCTCCATCCCAGGACCCTGGGATCATGACCTGAGCCGAAGGCAGACGCTTAACGACTGAGCCACCCAGGCACCCCCAAATATAATCTCTTTAATCTCTTGAAAAGGGAATTTCAAATAAAAACAGGAGGAAATTGAATTCCCAGGAATAATTTTCTACTGTATCGTTTGCAACTGGAATGTCAAGATTGTTCTTTTTTTGTTTTTTTCTTAATGCAGAGCTTCCCAAGTGTCTCTGCAAGGTGGTAACCCAAATGCTAAAGATTTCACCAGTAGTGACCAGGGGAATGTCTGCTGGAAGGGAATGCCCTTGCGCGTACGAGGATTCTGGCATTTGAAAGATAGGTCAGTGAAGTTGGCCAGTTATTACTAATTTGTATTGATGCCCGACAAAGGGATAATGGAATTGAGGGCTGTTGGCAAGCGATTAATGGCGAAGTATAAGAGCCAGAGGATCTCACTGATAGCTTATAAAGATGCTCTTTTCTCCTTCAGTAGAAAAGCAGATACATCAGTGGAACAGACTCAGGTCTTGATAGTAAGAGCTTCCAGATGATTAAATGCTCATCCCAGGCAAATCAGTCATGCTTAAAGTCAGAGTCCTGGCTGGAAAAAAAAAAACCCTGGGTCCCGAAAAATAGGATGGAGACATCTGCGTGGATACTCCTGTGAGGTTGGCTCTGTAAATTTCCCTGAGCTCTGCAATTTCCTGAACTTGGAGAGGTAACCCACCCTTCCCTAGTAAGAGCTTGAACTTCTCTCACGCTGGAAGATGCCAGTGAGGCTTCGTCCCACAAAACAAGTGGCTTCCCGGGGCACCTGGGTGGCTCAGTCGGTTAAGCAGCTGCCTTCGGCTCAGGTCATAATCCCAGGGTCCTGGGATTGAGCCCCGCATCGGGCTCTCTGCTCGGCGTGGAGTCTGCTTCTCCCTCTCCCTCTGCCCCTGCTTCTCCCTCTCCCACTCCCCTTGCTTGTGTTCCTGCTCTCGCTATCTTTCTCTCTGTCAAATAAATAAATACAATCTTAAAAAACAAACAAGTGGTTTCCCTTTCAGGAGCTGCCCCAATCTTTTCTCCTGGCTGCCAGGCTAATAACTTGGATTAAATCCCAGTATAATCCAATTGAAGATACGCTGGGCCTGATAAGGAAGGAATGAGATCATGAACTGAAGGAACTGCAAGAATTAGCTAGCACATAACAGCATGAGCCAGATGAGTGGCCCTGGGATTGAATTTTGAAGTACTTGATCAAGGCAGCTAGAGAATAACATTGAATAAGCAAGAATTTATCCATTGGAGGGTGCTTTCTCAAGAAGTGGATTTAACACCCTGGCAAGCACCCCAGGAGTGGGGCACATTTCTTGCTAGGGTGGTTCTTAGAAGCCTGGAGTAGGCAAAGGTGTATGCTTAATGAAGTGGAAATGCTTGAGTTGCTTGGAAGATGGTAGAAGGGATACAGAGGCTGAAGGAACTGGACATGTTGAAATGGGTATAGCACAAGGTCAGAAATACCACCAGAAGATTGTGTTTCACTGGGATCCCAGGAAACTCACTATTCACCAAAGCCATCAGAGATTCAGTGGTGGCTCTCACCTGCTGGTTAGGGCTGAGGGTATGCGAGGTGGCAACAAAGTGGGGCTCATTAATGTCCATGGGGATCATGGAGACTTGAATGTCAGATGTATCATTATTTTATGTAACACTACAATAAAAAGTAAAAGGTCTGCCAATGAAATCTACCGTGCTTTCTTTGCACTTATATTTTTTTACTTAATGAAATAATTATTTTAGGCTTATGTAGGCATAGTATCTTTTCATATGTCATTGAGTACAAAAAAATAAGCAATATAAATCGCTTAAAGTATTTCCTTTTTTTTGTTATGTTCAGTTTGCCATCATATAGTACATCATCAGTTTTTGATGTAGTGTTCAACGATTCATTAGTTGCGTATAACACCCAGTGTTGTGCTTAAAGTATTTCTAACATTTCTTCACAGTTATAACCTGACTATCCTGAATCATTTTTCAGCTCAGGGTCGAAATTGTCCGTGTTTTTTCCACACAGTTTGTCCTCTATGCCTCCAAGATTGTCAGTGATGCAGAATTTCTTAAAAGAGTGACCGACTAATTGTCCAGCGGATTTTCTTCCAAATTGCTTCCAAGCTACGAGTTTTGACATGAGCTTCCTTGCTTGGCTTGTGAAACTCAATCTTGTTGAATGTATCACAATAACAAAGCATAACAGAGTTTCAACTACTTGTGCGTATCTCCCTTGCTTTGGACTCAAAGTACAAGTGTAAAATTTTAAATTGGTCTTAAATGAAATGTTTCTAATCAATAACTAGGGTCTTTCAGTAAATCTGAATGACTTTGGGTTTAGTTTTTAATGATTTTATGAGTCAAGTAGATTTGTTTTAGGTTCTTGCTGAGTCGTTTCCTTGTTGTGGCTCTTGATACTCTTCTTTATATTTCAATTTCATTTTAAGGTAACTAATTCTATTCTCTTTGTTCTGTTTTTAAAGTTTTCATAAACCTTTTAAGTTTGCAAATTGGCTGAAAACGAGTTATCTCCCTACAGCAGTTTATGCTTTTGTAACTATTGATTGTGTTCATTTTTAAGCTATTTTATATTACTGTTCTGGCATCACAACGCTTTTTCACTTTGTGAATTCTTTTTTTTTTTAAGATTTTATTTATTTGAGAGGACGCGAGAGAGAGAGAGAGAGAGAGAGAGAGGGAAGGGAAGGGGAGGGGCAGAGGGAGAGGGAGAAGCAGACTCCCTGTGGAGGAGGGAGCCCTATGCGGGACTCAATCCCAGGACCCTGCGATCATGACCTGAGCCGAAGGCAGGCGCCAATCAATTGGACTAAATCCCAGTATAAGCCAATCAGGAGCCCCATGAATTCTTAAAAATTAACTTAAATGTTTCAATCATTTTTGCATTGTGTATTTCTTTCATATTCAGTAAGTTTTCCATTTGCACAATTTTTATCAGTCTCTGATATTATTTTGCCACCGTGCGCTTTTCTATCGCAATTGAGGATGTGAACATTCCTAGGCTTTTCATTTGAACGCTTAATTAATTTTTAAACCCAGTGTGACATTTTCTAAGCTTTTTATTTTATTTTTTTAAAGATTTTACTTATTTATTTGACAGAGAGTTAGCGAGAGCAGGAACACAAGCAGGGGGAGTGGGAGAGGGAGAAGCAGACTTCCCGCGGAGCAGAGAGCCCGGTGCGGGGGTCGATCCCAGGACCCTGAGATCATGACCTGAGCCGAAGGCAGACGCTTAATGGCCGAGCCACCCAGGCGCCCCCTAAGCTTTTTAAAAATGATATATTTGCATGTCTTTCAGGGTTTGGAGAGTTTTTTATCTTTCTTTTAATCCTGATATTTAATTTTTATTTTTCAGTGAGATATAATTGACATGTAACATTGTGTAGTTTAAGGTGTACAACGTGTTGATTTAATACATTTACATATTGCAAAATGACTACCACAGCAGCACATTAGCTAACACCTCTACCATGTGACATAATTATCATTTCTTTTTTGTGGTGGGGATATTTAAGATCTAGTGTCTTAGTAATTTGATAATTGTAATACACTATTATTTTCTATAATCACTAAACTGTGCATTATATCTCCAGGACTTACTTATCTACTAGTTGCAAGTTAAACAGTATCTGTCCTAGTCCCCCACCCTCCAGCCTCTGATAACCACCATTCTACTCTCTTTTTACAAGCTCAGCTTTTTGAAATTCCACATATAAGTGAGTATATATCTTTCTGCGTCTGACTTATTTCACTTTAGCATAACGCCCTCATGGTCCATCCATGTTGTTACAAATGGCAAGATTTCCTTCTATCTCATGGCAGAATAATATTCCATTCCATACACACACACCCCACATCTTCTTTATCCACTCATCCACTGATGAATACTTAGGTTGTTTCCATCTCTTGGCTACTGTAAATAATGCTGCAATAAACACGAGTGTGCAGGGGCGCCTGGGTGGCTCAGTTGGTTGAGCGTCTGACTCTTAGTTTCGGCTCAGGTCACAATCTCAGGGTCGGGGGATCGAGCCCTGCAGTGGGTCCCTGGCAGGCCCCGCAGGGGTCCCGTGCTCAGTGGGCAGTCTGCTTGGGATTCTCTCTCTCCTCTCCCTCTGCCCCTCCTCCCATGCTCGCTCACTCTCTCGCTCTCTCCCTCAAAAAAAAAACCATGAGAGTGCAAATATATCTTTGATATCCTGTTTTTCATTTCCTTAAATAAAACCCAGAAGTAGAGTTGCTGGACTATATGGTGACTCTATTTTTAATTTCTGAGGAACCCCCATACTGTTTTCCTTAGTGGCTACATCAATTTCCATTCCCACCAACTGTGCACAAGGGTTCCCTTTTCTCCACAGCCTTGCCAATACTTGTTGTTTCTTGTGTTTTTGATACTAGCCATTCTGACTCATTTGTGGTTTCGATTTGTATTTCCTTGATGATTAGATGTTGACCATCTTTTTGCATGCCTGTTGGACATTTGGATGTCTTTTTTGGAAAAATTCCTATTTAGTTCCTCTGCCCATTTTTTAATTGATTGCGTTTTCTCTTGTTATTGAGTTGTAGGATTTCTTTACATATTTTGGATATTAACCCCTTATCTGATATATGGCTTACAAATATTTTCTCCCATTCAATAGGTTGCAATTTTTATATTTTATTTTATTTTATTTTTTAAAGATTTTATTTATTTATTTGACAGATAGAGACACAGCGAGAGAGGGAACACAAGCAGGGGGAGTGGGAGAGGGAGAAGCAGGCTTACCTCCGAGCAGGGAGCCCGATGCGGGGCTCGATCCCAGGACCCTGAGATCATGACCTGAGCCGAAGGCAGACGCTTAACGACTGAGCCACCCAGGTGCCCCAATTTTTATATTTTAAATATAATTTATTAAGTCATTATTCCTGCTCTGTTTGGCAAAGATCACAGCTGCAAATTCTTTTAAAATACATGCCTCCTACCAGTAGTTAACATTTTTGGTAACTTTTATGTATCCTATTTGGATGTTACAAAATAGTAAGTTGAACTATTCATGCCCCACAGATTTTGGCACACTTTTAGCATCAGTCAGTACAGGCTATTCTCTTTTTTACTTTTTTTAAAGATTTATTTATTTGAGGGGGGCGAGGGTAGAGAATCTCAAGTAGACTCTGCACTTAGCTGGGAGCCTGACGCGGGGCTCGATCCCACGACCCTGAGATCATGACCTGAGCCAAAATCAAGAGTCAGACGCTCAACCAACTGAGCCACCCAGGTGCCTCTCTATTCTCTTTTTTAAATTTAATTTTATTTTTTTCTCCTTTACCTCACACCTCTACTTTCACTCCCCTTCCTTCACCACAGACAAGCACTCTCAATGTATTTAAAATTTATCTTGACTAAACCTATTGTGATAATCATTTCAAAATGTATATAAATCAAACCACCATGCTGTATACTTTAAAGTTATCCAGTGATGTATGTCAAGTATTTCACAATAAAACTGGGCGGGCGGGGCGGAGGGAGCGGGAATTGTCTTGGATACGTTTGTATCTTTAAAAATATATGTAGTGTTGCCTGATCTCACAACTTTTTAATGTGTTGCTTCTCAAAAATCATTTTCGAGCTTTAATTTCTTTTCCAGACAGCAATATTCACTTCGTAGATCTAGCCTTGTTATATTTTTGATGATCTGTATCATTTACGTCAATGCAGGTCTCACTCAGCATAATGTTCCTCAGCCCAGTGACATTATATTGCTACTATTTGTTTCGCTTGCAGACCTGACGCTTTTATCTAATTGGGCCTGTTTCATATCACGAAAGGCCCATCTCAAGAGTGTCAGGGGCAGGGATGAGGGCTCTTTCTCCGGGCAGAGAATGACAAGTAATGAAAGCAAAAAGCTCTATTTTCTTACTCCTTTGAAACAAGGAAATGAATGTAATTTAGGTTCTGTTAATCTGGTGTACTCGTATGAGAATGCGCTTTGGAAATTTAGTCAAGTGGGGAGAAAGGTGACCATCTGACAGGCCTCCATGATGCGGCCGTGACTGAATCTAGCAGGCCCGGGGTGGCTCGGGAAAAACAGAGATTATGGCAGCTTCTCGATCTCAGGAGCACAGCTGGGGTGGTAGACCACCGGCTCTGGTGGCAGATTCCGGGTCCCAGGATTGTGGCTGAGGTGGTGTCATCCTGAATCTAGCTCTTGGGAAAGAAACTTCCTGATTCCCGACTGAGGTGGCAGTCTTCCTGGTGAGACAGTTCATTTTGTTGTTCTGCTCGTCATTCGTGGCAGCTGAGCCCTGAAGTTGCTCCGCCAGCCCTTCTGAAGATTTTGTAAGCCCCTTGTTCCCTGTGTTAAATCCATATCCTGTTCAAGTAACTAGAGTGATTTCTGTCATGGACAACTGGACTTCGACTAATATACGTGCTGATCAAAATAAAGTTCTTCCTATGAGAACACTCCCTACTAGGGATAGTAAGACTAGTGTCCCTTCAGACAATGACTCCCAACAACCCGTTCTTATTTTTAGAAGCCCTCATTAAGGCCTATCAGGTGTAGAGCCTCTTTCCTCACAAACAGATCGCAGACTAGTGACCAGATGAAAGGAGTCTCTCATATGTTGGTGCAGGAACTCATTCCCCTGGGTAATTAGGACCCCTTATTCTCAATGGAAATTATTTTAAGTTTCTGCATCTCCCCTCTCAGAATAAATTGACTTAATAGGGAAATGTCTCACTGTGTTTTGCCCGGGGCCCCTGACACCAGAGCTTAGGTCCAGAAGGGAAAAGATGAGGGGAGAAGAGGAGGATATACAGACCATCTTTAGCGGGCCATCAAAAGAAATAGAGCAGGGATTATAAGCTTCAAGTGTGCCAAATGTGGGAACTAGGCAGGCGGGCTCCGCACATCTCACTGGGGCCACCTGGAACGGCACCAAGCTCCAAAGAGTCAACCCGCTGAGCCCCTTTGGGGTAACTGAGGCAGCCTGCTCACCAGCCCTGTTCCCCGTTTTCCTTGCGTCCTCACACCGCCACCCCCAGAGTGTGTCCCATCAATCAGAGAACGAGGCAGGCACACTCCTCTGAAGAATGCTTGTATATGCAATGCTTCCGGACATCAGCTAAAGGCCTGGTGGATTGGGAGGGCCCTGGGCAGCCCAAGGGGAAATACACAGAAGGCAATAGGCCACACAGGCCACATAAAAGGTAGTCCCACCAAAGCAGCCTCTCCCCACCTCTGTATTCATATCATTCCCAGCTGTTTTGTTACTTATCGTTCTGCTTCTGAAGCTTCAACTGTGGAGGCTGATTCCCCTGTTTCACCTACACTCTCTGAGTTTTCTACCTCTTGGCTGAATTTCCTAGGCTCCTATCAACCACCTTCCTGTTAGCATTGTGTTTTCTGGCTGATAAATTCCTAAATAGCCCCTTGGGGGCCCAGTCCTCAGTCCTTTGGCCTGTGCTCTTTCCTGTAAGGCAACCCTGATAGGACCTGACCCAGCTCAGATTGCGGGCTTACCAAAGTACATGGCTACCAGCACCCCAGGCATTATTTTTATCTGGTTTTCTGAAATGTATTTCAAAGTTGGAGAGTTTGGAAAGGCGGGGTGTATTCCAAGGTCATGCTCCACCAAGACCAGTGACTGGAGAAATCCCCGATACCCCTCTCTGTTGGTTAAAATAACACTAGCTACTATAACAGATAAACCCTGAAACAATGTCAGTGGCTAAACATAATAGAAGTTTATTGTTTTAAGTTTCTTTTTTTGAGTATAGTTGATACACAATATTACACTAGTTTCAGGTGTACAACATAGTGATTCCACAACTCTATAATGTGACACTTTGCTCATCACCAGTGTAACTACCATCTGTCACCATGAGACACTATGACAATACAATTGACTATGTTCCTTATGCTGTGACTTTTATTCCCATGGCTTATTCACTCCATTACTAGAAGCCTGTATCTCCCTCTCCCCTTCACCCATGTTGTCCATCTCCCTACCCCCTTCCCCTCTGGCAATCATCAGTTTGTTCTCTGTATTTATAGGTCTGATTCTGCTTTTTGTTTATTCGTTTGTCTTGTTTGTTTAGATTCCACATTTAAGTGAAACCATATGGTATTTGTCTTTCTCTGATTTATTTCACTTAACATAATAGTCTCTAGGTCCATCCATGTTGTTAAAATGGTAAGATCTCATCTTTTTTGTGGCTGCATGATATTCCTCTGAGTGTGTGTGTGTGTGTGTGTGTGTGTATACCACATCTTCTTTATCCATTCATCTATGATAGAAGTTTAATTCTTGCTCCATAAACCCAGTGATGATGTTTCTTGCCTGATGGTGGCCTCCTATCTTATGACCTCACTCGTCTCTAGGGCCCCAGTATTCCCTCCATTTAGCTGGCAAATGGGAAAAGAGACCATGGAGAAGACACAGCCCCTTATATGGCCATGTAGTAACCCTCATATTCCACTAGCAAGTATGAGTTACCTGGATGGAGTTGGGGGTGGGGTGGGGGTGCTGAGTACTGTAACCCCCGACTGGCCATGACTCCATGCCAAGCCATCTCAACCACATCCTCTGTATTCCTTTTCAGTTAGCTTCTAAATAAATCACAGCTGGAGATAAAATCTTTAATTTTGTAAAAAGGCAGTGAGGCAAAATTTCCTGAAAATAAATGAGAAATAATCTCTCTTAATATCTGAAAATTGGCCCCAAATCTAAAAGTGGACTTGAGAAGTTTTAAGACTTTTTCATGGTGTATAAAAAAAATAGCACCCTCACTCTCCACCAACATTTAAATAATTGGGCACAAAGGCTGAAGGGTACAAAAGATTAGGAGTAAAAGTCCCACCCCCACCCAAGCTCCTTCTTGGTATACAAATGTTTGAAAACATTGGTATGAAATAATTATTGACCCTTTGTGGGGGTTTTTTTCTCCTGCTGAGAATCTGCTCTTCCAGATCTGGCCAGACTATCCCCAGCAAGGGTTTGTGCCTCCTGGGCAGTATCTCCAGAGAACATGAAGCCCAGCCCAGGTGGGAGAAAAGTTCCAGGAGCCTGCAGACTCACATTCGAGGGGACTCCATCCCAGTCCTCCCCATGCCATCCTAGCCTATGGTCTTCCAGCCAGGCACAGTAAATACCCTCCATCCTAGCCTAACCAGTGAGTGGTAAACACTAGGTCTTTTCAAGCCAAGATGTCCCTTCATTTACACAAGACTGTATATGAGCCACGTCAGCTTCTCTGACCCACAGGCTCCGTTCTTCTCCGTCTCTAAATCTTGAAATCAGATTTTGTTCATAGTCACCATCCATTCCCATCAAACAGTGAGCATTATACAATTAAATGAATATTTCCTAGAGGGAGATATGTTAGGAGGGTTGCCCCCACAGAATTTAACTTGAAAGTCCCCTTAGACATTATTTCTTCTCCCAAATCTTTCTTTTCAGTCTCCAGGAATCAGACCCACCTCCTCCCCGCCACCTGCACCATCTCCCAAACAGCCTGGCGTTTTCCCTGGCTTCCTCCTCTCCCTCACAGATCTTGCCCAGGTCCACTTGATCACTCCTTTTACTCTTTCAGGGAAATTGAAGTCTCTTCTAGCTTCTTCCTCCAAATTTGCACACTCTACCCACTAATGAAAACTCCCCCCAGATTTGTGACAAGCTATTAATTATATGGAGGTTCATGACTTTGTACCTAGGCACCCCCCCCCCCGAAATTCTTCCATTAATGGGGCCTACCCTCCTTAGAAAGTTCTGGGGTAGGATATCTAATTTTCTCTTTTGCTATCTATAAAACATAAACATACTGGTACTTCTCAGCTGATTTGTAAGGGAAACACTTTGTTTGGGGGCACTGTAACTGCAGAAGCCATTCAACTGGACACTGTCAGGTAAAATGTAAAATACATACAACATAGTTTCACCAGAAGCAGGTCAATGTGCCTTACTCTTGTGAATGAAAATCACTGACACTTGAAACCAGTCAGTCCATCAGGGAATTCAACACCCCCCCAGTTGTTTATCTATTCCAGTTCTCAGAACCAGACAACTACACTGAAGTTCTCTTAGATGAAAAGTTGTATGGTGGCACAGATTCATTTAAAAGTGATTAATTTGGGGTGCCTGGGTGGCTCAGTCGTTGGGCATCTGCCTTCGGCTCAGGTCATAATCCCAGGGTCCTGGGATCGAGCCCCGCATCAGGCTCCCTGCTCGGCGGGAAGCCTGCTTCTCCCTCTCCCACTCCCCCTGCTTGTGATCCCTCTCTCGCTGTGTCTCTCTCTGCCAAATAAATTTTTTTTTTAATTCTAAAAAATAAATAAAAGTGATTAATTTTATTTATTTATTTATATTTTATTTTATTATGTTATGTTAGTCACCATACATCATTAGTTTTTGATGTAGTGATCCACGACCTTAGTATTAAAGTGATTAATTTTAAAACTGGTTGGTGACTAATATAAAAATACTAGGTCGTGTACATTACAGAACTAAGAATGTGAAGGACTATGACGAGGGGGCATGTTTGAGTTGGGTTATGTAAAAAAAAAAAAAAAAAGATAAAAGAAAATAATCTTGAAAGAAGACACTGCTTCAAATAGGACATTAACCTAGGTGATACCTAACTCCTGAGTCTCCTCCGGATCCTGCAAAGTCATGGAGTCCTGGTCCTGGGACAGAAAGGACACAGAAGCCAGCCCTACAAAGGTGTGCACTGGGCCTGAACAACAGAGATTTCCTCAACTACGTGCTTCCAGTCTGGGAAAATTGAAGGCCAGAAAAGCAGTCTTAAGAACTGACCTCCCTAAACTAAAAACAGACAGGAGCTTGTTGGGAATGTGCTTCAATGAGGAACAACAACAACAATAAAGCTGCTGGGGCAGGAATGAGTTCTGTGCTAGAGCAGTCTCCATTGGGCTCCCGAGAGCAGATGGTGGGCATCTCTTTCCAACTTCACTTTCCTTTCAAAGACATTGGTAGCTTGAAATCAGCCATAGTAGGAGTAATTACACCATGGAAATTGTCAGATGCTTCAAAAAACAGGGTTTTTCTCCGCCTGAGAGCTGTTTTACCAGCCACCGACACCTGTGGGTATGTGTTTATCCAGGAAGGAGACAGGAAGGAGACAGGCCCCCCTCCCCCATGCAAGCCCTTTGGATGCATGGTGCTTCCCCACCCTCCACCCGGGGTGGACATCTTCTTCAGATATTGTGTATCTGCTCATCCTTATTTGTCTTCCCTTTGGTAATCACACCCCCTGTTCTTTTCCTTGGTCCTGATTATTTATAAATTCCTGTTTTACTCCATGGATTTGCAGTGGGCCCACTATTCTATGTATAAAGGAAAGTGGGACGTAACTGTACAAACTGAATCCAAACTGACTGTTACATCAGAGCATTTTACTGAAGAACCAGGAAAGTTATGGATCTTCTCCCTTGATCCCTGCAACCACTCTAGGAGCTGGGTATTATCATCCCCCACTTTGCACATGAGGACACTGAGACAGGCTTCTAAGCGAATAACTAAAGGTCACGTGGAACCAGATCCCCAAGCAGAATTTGAATGCACTTCTGTATAACTCTGAATCCCATGTTCATAACCACTTCGTGGCTCCGCTCTTGACACATTTATCAGGCATCAGCACTGTGGGGGAAGATAGAAAGTGCTTGGGGACCGCCACCCTCCTTTGCCCAGCCTGTCTCATTATACTTCAGACAGCGTGTGGTACGAGTGCGGAGGAAAAAGAGCCAGCTGACGCGTGGGATTGCCAAGCAACAGCTTATGAAACGAACTCAAACCATGGCAACCAAACACTGCGGACCCAGCAATAGCCTCATTTCATTTACAAGAGTAAGAGGAGGGCTTTGTCAACAACCCGATGAGATAAACGGTAAGGTACTGACTGCGCAAGTACAAGGCATTATTATGATCACCATCATCATTATTTTTAAAGCACACAATACCAAATAATCTATGAAAACGATTCCTTAAAAAAAAAAAGACAGAATTAAACACACCAGTACGTCATGTACAAACTATGTACACATACATTTTGCAAAAACGCGCCTCTCTGATATCCCAAATCCCAACCGACCGCCCTTTATTTAACAGAGTTATTCGTTTCGGGGTGGCCAGGAGGGCTAACACATGAATACCCCTCATTTAAAAATCAGTTTATTTACAAAACACCTTAATTAATTCCTCACAATAACTCTGTGTGCTTGGTATTGTTTTTCCCACTTCACAGGCAGGAAAAGCATGACGTGGGGATTGCAAATGAGTTTTCATAGGGTGCGCAGTTAATAAAGCACACATCCAGGATGTCCTCCTGCAACAATGTCATAAATCTTGGGACCCCGTGAGAATCTGATCACCTCTACAGCCCCTCCCCCTTGAAAAAAATGCACAAAAATCAACTTGCGCGCTGTAGTTTGCCTGTAATTCACTGGGACTCACGGTTTCTCCTGCCATACGTCCAGGCAGCCCAGCTGGAAGAACAATATTCATTTGTTTTTAACCATGATGCACAGTGCTCTCGGGGCATCTTTCAGTTTCTTCAGAGGTTACACGAAGCCTCCGCCAAATTCAGAGGGTTGTTAAGCGAGAAGCCATGGGATGTTAGTAGTTGAGGCAGAAGGGATTGGACATGGCTGAGTTGTTAATAATTTCAATCTGCCCCAATTTGGGTCCCTCCAAATGCCATCCTGAGACTCCTTGCTCACTGCCTTGGTCAGGCATGCATCCACCAGAAATGGGGAAACCTGACATCTCTCCGTGAACAACGGATCCCAGAACAAGTGGGCTCAGTCTGTCTGGGTGTGTTTTATTCACCTGTTGTGACCTGGACATTGTCACCTTGCTGTCAGGAAACCGCCTGGATATTCTAGTAACGGAAGGAAAGGGTGTCTTCACTTGAGAGTGACTACCAAACCAGCAGGGCAGTGTCTTTTTGCTCAGAGAACCTAAAGTGGTTTGCTGAGGGCCCACAGCAGGGAAACTCTAAGTCTTTAATAATACAGGTCTTTGGCTGCAAACCCCTCCCACCCTAGTAGCTGGGGATGGACCTTCGATAACACCACAGTCTCATTTCCTCTCTCAATCCTAAGGCCCAGATTAAAAGCTAATCAAGTGGCCCTTTGGGCCTCCAGGATATACCACTGCGATATTTGGAGATGAGCGGGAACCCAAATCCAGTGGGGAGAGAGGGAGAGACAGAGAGAGGGGGAAGGAGGGAGGAGGGAGGAGGAGGAGGAAGCAGGGAGAAGGAGGAAGAGGAGGAGGAGGGAGGAAGAGAGGGAGGGGGGGAGAGGGGGGAGGGAGGGAGACAGAGAAGAATATTTCTCCTTAAGGCTTCAGTGGAGTCTGAAATGGGGCTTGGGGACCCCTGAGCCTTGAATGTCTTCAGTTGCTCTCTGCCTCCCTCTCAGCCCTCCCTTCAGTCTTTGGGATCTTTATCTAGTCTGGCAGAGCTGGTAGTCCTTGGGACAGACTACATATTCTTATGCCTGTAGATAAACCAGGTCCTTATCTCCCGGTATTCAAAGACCTAAGATCCTACAACTCAAAAAAGCCTTTCTTCCAGTCCTATTTTCTCTGTGCAAATTTCCTGAAGTCTCTTCTGAAACTCAAAAGCTGATCTTGGGCTCTTTGATTCTATTTGCATTTCTGCTAAAATAACTCTACCCCCGGGGCAGAGCCTTGGACCTGCTGTGAATGAGGCAGGGCCAGGAGTACAAGGGCAAGCTAGAGCTGGGGGTGAAAAACAAAGGTTAATAATTCACAATGTCACACTTTCACGGCAAGAAGGAGAAATAAACTTGTCAGTAAAGAGATGTGTTCAAGAGGGGGAAAAGACCAAGCTAGATCCTAAAAGTGAGCCTCTGCCTCTTCTTCTTTCTCCCCCAAGAGGAAGCTCCACGTGGAAATAGGAGGCTTCAATCTTGGTTTTGCGCCCACCGGACATTCCAGTTCGTACACACTAGCCATTAGGACCTGGAAGGTACTGTCTTGCACGTGCATCATGTGCATTCTCTCATTTAAATGTGTAAGACTGTGGTAGGATACCTACAAGCAGATGAGGAAACGAGAATCTGAGAAAATAAGGAAGCCGCGCTTCATACGTAGCTAAGAATTTAAACTGGAACCTATTTTCTGCCAAGCCCAATGCTAATAATCACCTTGGCCTGACAGTTTCTTTGACCTTGGTTCCTAACAAGGTCGAAGGGTGGGAAAGGGACAGCACTGCACAGCCCCGAGGTTAGAGTGTGTGTTTGTGAGCTGGGGCCCGGGGCCAGTTGTCTATGAAGTCCAAAACATTACAAGAACGAGAGGGGCCACACACTATTAGAAGGTGGTGTCAGCTGTCACTAATGATGTCCCTTCAGATATGCACAGGCATGCAGAAAAGAGTTAATATAGCAGACCTGAGACTACTGTCTTCAGAAAGGCTTGCTTTCAAGGCTGCCTCTTGGCTGGCGTCTGAGAACTTGGCACTTACAGGCAGAATACTGGCTGCCTAAAGATGTCCACGTCCTAATCCCTGGAACCTATAAATATGTTACATTACAAGGCAAAAGGGATTTTGCAGATGTGATTAAGGTTAGGGGCTTTGAGATGGGGAGATGATCCTGGATTAACTGGGTGCACCTAATCTAATCACATGAGTCCTTAAAAATGGAGAACTTTTCCCAGCTGTGGCCAGACAGATGGGATGATAGAAGAGGGGCCAGAAAGATGTGACTGAGATGAATGCCACTCACTGTTCTGGCTTTGAAGATGGAGAAAGGTCTCAAAAGCCAAGGAATGTGGTGGCCTCTAGAGCTGGGAACGGCCTTCAGTTTATGGCCTGCAACGGAACAGGGACCTCTGAACTGAATTCTGCCAGCAACCTGAGTAAGCAGGAACCAGATCCTGCCCTGGAGCCTCCAGAAAGCAATGCACACCCGGGTTTCAGCCCAGTCAGGCTGTGCTGGACTTCTGACCTCCGGGGAGCCAAGATAATAGTTTGTATAGTTTAAGCGTCTAAGTTTGCGAAGATTTGTCACAGCAGGAATGGAAAATTAATACGGCACTTGACCTGTTCCCTCATTGATAAGAATGGTCCGCTGTCCCTCGCCTGTTTGTATAAATGTCATTTATGCTGAACACCTGCTTCCCTTCTGAGAATCTGGGATTTGGGTACATGCTAGGTAGAGGGTGCCTAGTGACCATTCCCCTAGCTAAGTACACACACACAAACACACACACACACGATCTTGGACACTGAGTGAGCGTCCTTGGGCAAAAACATCCCCCCCATATTGTGCATTTCCACTCCGGAGGAAGAGCGTACTTGGTAAAACCCCTCTCACAGAAGGGAGAGAGCATAAGGAAGCCTCAGGGCCCCACCTGTGTCTTTTTTTTTTCCCCTTGTTGATCTTCTTGTGTATCTGGTTGCTGTAATACACCTTAGCTGTGAATACAATTATATACTGAGTCCCTTGAGTCCTTCTATCGAACTCAGTGCATGTGCGGGTGGTCTTGGGGACCCTGGAAATGATGAGGGATGGCAGGCCACATTCCGAGTGGCCAGTAAGCCCCAAAGTGGGCAGAGGTTACCTGAAGGCAGGCCTTTACATTCCCTGTCTCACTTTGGGTGGGTGACTGGAGGCTGGGACCCTACACGGGGCCGGCTTCCCTGCTGCTGAGCGACAGCGGTGGTTTTCCAGAGCAGAGGGGGATCCAAGCGGGAAGGGCCCCGGTCCACCCCAGCAGAGGCACACCTGCTCCCTCTGGTGGCCCGTGCCTTTCAACAGTTGTAGCCGGACGTGGCGAGGTGCCATTCAGTGGTGGGTAAAGCAAATCTCCTTTGAAGCTGCTGCCTGTCCCCCCTGCAGATGTAAAAGGTCCATTCCGATAGGCTTTCAGACCCAGCCACCTTGAGCAATGCCACTGTCGGGATATTGCCTACGTCCCTCCTCGAAATATGTCCCGAGTGCAGTATTTTTCCAAGAAAGCGTCTGTCTGAACGGTAAAATCTGGTGGTCCGTGCTTGATTGTCCTTTCCCTCTGAATAGAGACACTGACTGTGTCTACTCGGGCAGTAAGCCTCCTGGAGGGGAGGCAGAAAGCCTACGGGAAGTTGTAGCTTGGGATAAGGGAAGCTTATCTTTTGATAAGCTTTTGATCCCTCTTACTCAACAAGACATCCCCCAGACTGTACCCCTTGGGCTTCTCCTGAGAGTAGGGGCCCTAAGTCTCAGTGAAAATTTACAACTACATAAGGAAAGTAGCCAGCTTAACTGCCCCTTCGTTCGTGGATTGAGGTGCCAAGCTAGCTGCTGGGGCATACAGTGATAAACCAGACAGACATGGTCCCTGCCCCTCTGAAGTGTCCAGCCTAAAAGAATCCTCCCATCTGGTATTACTGGTCAATGAATATGGAGTTTAACAGAGTTAAACAGACCTAGATCGCCAGCAGTGCCTGGACCATATCTAGAACCTATTGCTAGACAGGAAGGGACATGGGGTTTTGAAGCACGCATGCTCAATATCCTCTCCCTGGCAACAGAACTGCGCCCCCTGCCCTAGTCAGCCTCTGAGTAGCCTTTCTAAATTTCTGGAATCCCTGCAATCAAGAGTCCTGCCTCCCCGAGGTGGAAAGCAGAACTCAGCCTAGGGGAGAGGTGGGAGCCCTAGGCTCCACCCATCAGGTGCTCCCCATCGGGACATGGAATCCGAAGACAGAAACAAGTGAGGAGATAATTTTCCACTTGAATCCGTGCCTGGTGCAAAGCTGGACTAGAGAGCCCGAGTTCTCACGGGCGCTTTTGGTAGATGTCCTAATGCCACGGTCCTGAGGTTCATCTCAGCAGTGCCTGTCCTCAGAGTAGGTGGGATTGCATCAAGCCCTGACTGTCTAGCCCCCAAGCCAGATGCTGTCCCCGGTTGGAGATTTTCTGGAGCTCTAATAGCCATTAACAAAAATCTCTTTTCTTTTTTTTTTTTAAGATTTTATTTATTTATTAGAGAGAGAGAGCGCACAAGCGGGGTGAAGGGCAAAGGGGAAGCTGACTCCCCGCCAAGCGGGGAGCCCGGCACGGGGCTCGATCCTGGGACTCCAGGATCATGACGTGAACCAAAGGCAGACGCTCAACCAACAGAGCCACCCAGGCGCCCCCCAAAATCCCTTTTCTGCTTCAAGAAGCTACAATGGGTTCTGTTGCTTACAACTAAGAAGTCTGATGGATAAAGAGAGGTCAAAAAACAAACAAGAACCAGTCAATGTACCGTTTCTCCTTGACACTGTCAGGGCTGGCGATCTGGATCTAAGAGCAAAGAGGAGTACAGAGCAGAGGACGGTAAGTCTCGTCTAGCTATTTATAAAGTCTCACCTGCTTATTTATAAAGTTGTTTATGCACTTAAACTCTTTTTCTATTTTAAAAGTCATAGGTTTCCCCCCACAAAAAAGAAAATAAAAAAAATAAAGTCATAAGTTCACGACCCCACTAAGGCCTGAACTCATACACTCCCCTACAAAGACGGTTGAAAATAAGCCTTGCTGGTATTGATACTTTTGCATGGCACATGCTGACCACAAGATGGCAAAAGAGATCATCACATCAAGCCAGCCTGTCTCCTTCCACGCCATTTTTACACTAAAGAGAACATTTATTGAGCACTTAATGTGTGTCAGGAACTGTTCCAAGGGCTCTAATGGGTTGTCACTGAATCCTTACAATAATCCTGTGAAGTAGGTAACATTTCATATGTGAGGAAACTGAGACACAGACATATCTGTTCACCTGTCTCCGGCTCATACTGACTTATCATCTATCCATTATACCATCCAATATATCCATCCAATATACCATTTTCTATCATCTGTATTTAAATATCAATTTATCATCTAGACCTTTTTTTATAAGATTTTATTTTCAAGTAGGCTTCACACCCAACATGGGGCTTGAACTCCTAACCCCGAGATCAAGAGTCGCACGCTCTACTGTCTGAGCCAGCCAGGCGCCCCTCATCTGTATCTTTTGATTTCAAGTTTTCTTCATTATAAAAGTAACACATGCACATGATAAAAATACTCAAATGGTAATGACTGGCAAATATTTTAAAAGTCCTCTCTCCTCCCTGCCCCTGATCCCAGTTGCACTGCCTAGGGATAAACCACTGTTAGTTTCTTGGGTACCCACCCATAAATTTTCATAGAAACGAAAATTGGCTACTCTTTGATATTCATAGAAAATGAATATGCGAGCATATTTTACACATATATTCTACACACGCGCACACACACACACAGCATCATACCCCACACACTGTTCTACAGCACAATCTCTGCTTGGCGTTTCATCTTGGCCATCAGATGTAGGTGGGGTGGCTTTTGCCTGAGGAACTCATTTATGGGCCTTGGGAGCGCACTAAAGAGCAAGATGGCCCCTTGGGAGCACTGAGGAGGAAGGGAATGAATGGGGAGATGTGACCCAGGGTGAGGGAAGTCCGTGGGTGCTTCTCCGGCAGGGTTGGCCCATACCTCTGGTCTATCCTGGCCTCTAGCCCTGGTCCTCGAGAAAATTCAGACTTGGTTACCACCAACGTTCACAGTGCCTTTGGAACAGGCCTGGTTCTTGCCTTTGCACACTGCATTTTTTTTTTTTTTTAAATCTCATGTGATGTGGAATCCCTGTAAGGTAGGAATTGTCACCATTTTACAAGCAACAAGGCTGAGACTCAAAACAGGATCGGCTACCTGTTAAAGATAGACACACAGCTTTTAAGAAGTAGAACCAAGAGCCAAATCAGTTCTTGGATTCTCTTCCAGAGCACTGTCCACTGCACTTCAGCAAGGGCTGCTGGGGAGAGATCACCTTGTACCGCACACGCCATTCCTGGAGTACATACAGGCTCTGCATCCCCTTGTACAACCCTGATCTTCCTCCCCTGTCCTTCCCTTAGTCCATGCAGCTTCCTCCAGCACTGCGGGGCCAGGGACGGAGGAATCGCCACGTCCAGAAACGTCTCTGGGGCTGGGAAACGTCCCCTCAGAGGCCAGGTCCTGAGGAGCAGTCAGAAACCGTGATAGGCCGTCATCCCCACAGCGGAGCCTGCCCCCAGCCCTGGCCCCCCTCCCACTCCACGTTCTGCCCTTCCCGAGAAGGATGAAGCCCCAGGGCCACTCTGGGCACAGGCCTGGACCCCGGGTCCCGAGGCGCAGAGCCGCCAAGGCTGCGGGGACTGAGGGGGCACGTCCCTCTGCCCGTCTTATCGGTGCCCTGCAGAATCTGTGCCTGCCCCTCACCTCCTCCTCGGGCTCCCAAGGCCGCGGGTGGGATGACGATCTGGCAGTCGGCCTCCTGGCCCAGCAAACGCTGAGCCGCCCGGGGGCAGCGGGAGGGGACAAGGCACACCAAGGCCATGCCTACTTGCTGGCACCTCCCCGACGGCTGAGAAAGGGGAAGACACCGCCCCAAGACCCTCAAGTCTGGCGGAGCCCGGGGTCGGGTCGGCAGCAGGTGGGAGTTGGGGGGTGGGGTGGGGCGGGGAGCAGCTTCTGTAGTGGGGCTGCCGGCGGGCGGGGGGGGGGGGGGGGCCGGGCCTGGGTCTGAGAGCCTCGCAGAGCTCCTGCACTGAGAGCCGCGGGCACTTGGGGAAAGGGGCCGCAGGTGCAGGTCCCAGGGAGTCAGGACGGCGCTCCGAAGAAGTACATAGCCAGCGTCCAAAGATCAAGCAGAGGGTGTTCTAGGAAGAGTCCGTTCCCTGAGCCCTGGGACGGCTGGCCTTGGCCCGGAATACACTGCCTGGCCCGTGGGGCCGTGCTGCCTGAGTATACCCTAGCGGAGTTCTGCTTGCTTAGCGCTGGACCTCGGCCCTCAGCCTGGCCCCTTCCTGCAGGGAGGAGGTGGTGCCTGGGCCTCCCGGCGTTAGCAGCAGGACTTGGTTGTCAAGAATTAGGAGGCTTGGGCGCCTGGGTGGCTCAGTCGGTTAAGCGACTGCCTTCGGCTCAGGTTATGATCCCGGAGTCCTGGGATCGAGTCCCACATCGGGCTCCCTGCTCGGCGGGGAGTCTGCTTCTCCCTCTGACCCTATCCCCTCTCATGCTGTTTCTCTCTCTCTCTCAAATAAATAAATAAAATCTTTAAAAAAAAAAAAAAAAGAATTAGGAGGCTTTAAGAAGAATGAGATGCAGGACCTGGGTGGCTCAGTCATTAAGCGTCTGCCTTTGGCTCAGGTCATGATCCCGGGGCCCTGGGATAGAGCCCCGCATCGTGCTCCCTGCTCAACAGGAAGCCTGCTTCTCCCTCTCCCACTCCCCTGGCTTTTGTTCCCTCTCTTACTGTCTCTCTGTCAAAATAAATAAAATCTTTTTTAAAAAGAAGAATGAGATGCTTGGTTCCCACACAGCTGAGGTCCCCAGGAGCTGCCCTGGTGCCCTCCCTTCCCAAGCCAACTCATTGCTTCAATTCCTGGAAGCACCCCAGCATCCTTGCAATAAATGCCTGCCCTTGTGGCCGCAATGAAACACTCAAATTGGTTCCCTGTGGTCATGAGGCGCTTAGTGCCATCCAGCGGGCACCTCTCTCCTGCACCCAGATAATAGACATGGAAACGGGAGTATGGTGTCCAGGATGTACTATTTCCTTGCATCTAGAACAATCCAGGACTAGGTGATGGACCGGGAAGGATAAATGTCTGAAGGAAGGACTGGAATCAGTGCTAGGTCACCCTAATGGCCAAACAAGGGACCCGTGGCAATGAGGAAGAGATCATTAAAAACATTTTGATACTTGAATTTGCTATTCAAAGAAACAGCAAAATCAACATCATGGGAAAAATACAAGAATTTTACCATCAATTTTAATTTTAGACAGGGAGAGGGAAGAGAGGGGTAGAGAAGGAGGGAGAGATAGAGAGAGCACGCACAGAGGAGGGGCAGAGGGAGAGAGAGAGTCCTAAAGCAGACTCCTCACTGAGCACAGAGCACGGCTGGGGGCTCGATCCCACAACCCTGAGATCACAACCTGAGCCAAAACCAAGAGTCAGACACTTAACCCACTGCACCACCCAGGCTCCCCATTTTACCATCAATTTTTTTAAGATTATTTATTCATCTGAGAGAGAGAGGGGGAGAGAGAGAGTGCACACAAGCAGGGGTAGCGGCAGGCAGAGGGAGAAGCAGGCTCCCTGCTGAGCAAGGAACCCAACGCAGGACCCTCGGATCATGACCTGAGCCTAAGGCAGACGCTTAACCGACTGAGCCACCCAGGGGTCCCTACCATCGACTTTTTTATCATGAAATACGTATGGCAAATGGGAAGGAGGGCACTCCATAATCTTTTCAAGGCTCAGAGCCTCTAAGGATCTTAATGTGACCCTGGCAGAATGTCTTCATTATCTGTTCGTCAGGCCTGGCTGCACCTTGGCCAAAGAAGGGAAGCGTATAAGAGCTGCGTTTCTCCTAGTAGGGGGGGTTCACGTGTACCCTTATGCACAAGATGGCTGCAAAGTAAGTGACCACAGGCTTCTCTTTAAAAATACTTTTCTGGCGCACCTGGGTGGCTCAGTCGATTAAGTGTCTGACTCTTGATCTCAGCTCAGGTCTTGAGTGCAAGCCCTGTGATGGGCTCCACACTGGGCATGGAGCCTACTTAAAAAAATAAAAATACTTTTCCAATCTAGTAACAGATCTTTACCATTTTAGAAAAACAGATATAGTCATGGTCAAAATTCAAAAATCGGGGCACCTGGGAGACTCAGTCAGTTAAGCAACTGCCTTCAGCTCAGGTCATGATCCTGGAGTCCTGGGATCAAGCCCCACATCAGGCTCCCCACTCAGTGGGGAGTCTGCTTCTCCTTCTCCCTCTGCCCCTCCCCATCACTCATGCTCTAATAAATAAATAAAATCTTTTTTAAAAAAGTAAAAAATCATAGGGGGTGCCTGGGTGGCTCAGTAGGTTAAGCATCTGCCTTCAGCTCAGGTCATGATCCTGGAGTCCTGGGATCAAGTCCCGCATTGGGCTCCCTGCTCAGTGGGGAGCCTGCTTCTCCCTCTGCCCCTGCTCTTGCGATCTCAAATAAAGAAAATATTTTTTAAAAATTCAAAACTCATAGAAAGGTATAAAAGGAAAAGTAGAAGTCCCCCAGTCTGCTTTCTAATCTTCTCTTCTACTCAGATAGAAATTTCTCCTTTGGTCCTCCAATATTAGCCTTCCCACATGACTGGAAAGTTGTCCCTGTTCCTATGCAAGGCCAACCCCTCCATTTGTGCCTGAATCCCATCCCTACGGCCTTATCAAGTCTTCCATCCTTGCCTGTACCACACAAACATGCCTTAATATCACTCAATCAAAAAATAATCCCCCGTCCTTGCCTCATGCCAGCTACCTAAATTTCCGTTTCCTTCTTCCTCACATCAAAACTCCTTAAAATACATTTTCTATAATCACCATATCTATTTACTCACCTCCCATTTCACCTTAATCCTCTTCAGTCAGACTTTTCTCCTCCGTGAAAGTAGCTCTTACCAAGGTCTCTGCTGACATGCACCTTGCCAAATTAACAATTTCCTATACCCTCTTTGCATGACCTCTCACCATTTTATTTTTTTTTTAAGATTTTATTTATTTATTTGACAGACAGAGACAACACAAGCAGAGGGAGAGAGAGAGAGAGAAGCAGGCTTCCCGCAGAGCAGGGAGCCCGCCCGATGCGGGGCTCGATCCCAGGACCCTGAGATCATGACCTGAGCCGAAGGCAAACGCTTAACGACTGAGCCACCCGGGTGCCCCGACCTCTCACCATTTGAAATTGTTGACTGCTTATTACTTCTTCCAGCACTTTATTTCCTTTAGATTTTCCTGATACCACACTCACCTAGTTTTCTTCCTATCTTTCTGGTAGTCCTTTTTCTCAATCCTAAGCTCTTCATTATGTAGAGGGTTTCAGGACTCTGCCTGTGGCTCTCTTCTCCATATATAATCTCTCCCTAGGTGAGTTCCTGTGGATCCATGGCTTCAAATGCTTTCTACATCTGTAAGGAATTTCAAATTTATACCTCTCTCCTAAATTCATTATATCCAAATGCCCACTGACAACAGGACAATAGGCAATAAGTAACCTCACATTTTGCAAAGATGGGAAAAATATATTTCCTCATTCTGCTAGCCCAAGCAGTCTTCATAAAGATGATCAGAAGTTTGAAAACCCCTTAAAGAAGAGTCTATTGAAAATAAAATACCTAAGTTGTAGGTTGTCAACTTAGTGGAGGCTGGTGTCAAAGAAATCGCCCCTACTCTGAGCTGGAAGGGAGGTTATGTTACCCACCTCAATTAAAATCAATTGAATGGAGGGCGCCTGGGTGGCTCAGTTGGTTGAGCGACTGCCTTCGGCTCAGGTCATGATCCTGGAGTCCCGGGATCGAGTCCCGCATCGGGCTCCCTGCTCGGCGGGGAGTCTGCTTCTCCCTCTGACCCTCCCCCCTCTCATGTGCTTGCTCTCTCTCATTCTCTCTCTCAAATAAATAAATAAAATCTTTAAAAAAAATCAATTGAATGGAAATCTGAGAGAGCCACTAAAAGACATCTGGAATATGTTAAGAAAGGAAGACTGGCATCTCACCAGCCGTATGCTCTGAGCTATAGAAAATCAGAGACCCATTGCAGTGTTGCAGTAGAATGGAGTGTGATGACCAAGTTTTCAGAGCTTAAAGTGTATGCCCTGGAGACTGATGCCTGGTTTTTGCCTGGAGAAATTTCAAAGAGAAAGGCTTGTAGAGCAGCCTAGGACAGCTGGGAGAAAAGTAACCACAGCATAGAGACCTGCTCTACTACGTAGCACTGTGTGACATGGCAAGAATGAACTCGTTTCCTATTGGTCAAGTGGATGCTGAGAAAGGCCACGGGACCCGAGCCACTGCCCAAGGGTCCTTGCCTTGTCAGGGCAAGGTGACCACAGCACTAAAAGAAGTGCAGGATAGGAACACTAAGTTAGGCAGCGTGTGTAATCTACATTCAAGTGAATACACATTCTTTTCAAGCACGTATGCAATTTTTACAAAAATTGACCATATGGTGGGTCATAAAAATGCAAAACATTTCAAAGAATTGAACTATACAGCACAGGTCCTCTGACTGAATAATTACACTGAAAAGAATACGTATTCAGTTGTTGAATACACAGTTCTATCTATTTCCATTAGGTAAAATTTATTAATCATGATGTGCAAATCTTACATATCTTTCCTTTTTTTTTTTAAGATTTTATTTATTTATTTGAGAGAGAGAGAATGAGAGACAGAGAGCACGAGAGGGAAGAGGGCAGAGGGAGAAGCAGACCCCCTGCTGAGCAGGGAGCCCGATGCAGGACTCGATCCCAGGACTCCAGGATCATGACCTGAGCCGAAGGCAGTCGCTTAACCAACTGAGCCACCCAGGCGCCCTTACATATCTTTCCTTACTGATTTTGTCTGCTTACTCTGACACTGATTTCTCCTTGTGATTATTCCATTTTTTTCCCTTACATTTTGAAGCCACACTATTAGGTTCATATTTAAAATTGTTAAATATTCCTGACAGACTGAATTTTTCTACGTGAAATATCCCTTATTCTCTAGTAATGCTTATTTTCCTGAAAGCCAATTTTCGCAATTTTGTGCAGATTATCTTTTGCCCATCCTTTTAGTTTCAAATTTTCTGAATTCTTATGTTTGTCTTTATGTTTAAAAGTTAAGGAATACACTTAGAAGTAGTCCACAGTTCAAAGAAATCAGAATGAGAATTAGAAAATATTCTGAGTTAAATAACAAATATACTATATATCAAAACTTTTCAGATGAAGCTAAAGCCCTATTTAGGAAGAATGTTATCATTTAAAAGTGTACATTATAAAGGCTGAAGTTAGTGAGCTAAACATTTTTTCAAAGGGTTAGAAAAAAGAACAGCAACTTAAACAGAGAAAGAACAAAAATAATAAAGGTGAGAAACGAAATTAATAAAATAAAGAACAAAAATAGAATAGGATCAGCATAGCCAAAGGTTGGTTTATTTTGAAAAAACTAGTAATGTTGGTAAACCTCTGGTGAGACCAGTTAAGAACACAAGAGAGAAGGCACAAATTATCAGTACTAAGAATTAAAATGGCAGTTATCACTACAGATCCCGCAGACATTGAGAGAATAATGAGGATATTATGGACAACTCTGTAATGAAAATTGGGATAACATGGCCAAAGCCCTCTAAAAATAAAACCCAAACTGACCAAAGAATAGAAAATATTAAATCACTAATTTCAAACTTTCCTAAAAAGCAAACTCCAGGCTTAGATGGCTTCACTAATAAATTCTATCAAACATTTAAGAAATAATTCCAAAGTTAGATGAACTCTACCAGAAAAGAGAAAAAGAAGATATATACCTCATCACATTTCTGAAGCCAGAATAACCTTGATAACAAAGCCTAATATGGAGAGTACATAAAAAAAGTATGGGCCAATCTCACTCACGAAGATGCAAATATCCTGAACAAAACATTAGAGAGGGGAATCCAACAATACATAAAAAGGACAATATATCATGACTTAAAATTGGGTTTATTCTAGGAATCCACATTAACAGATTAATGAAAAAAAACCTCTTAAGATCACCTCAATCGATGGAGAGTAAGTGTATGGTAACATTCAACAAATATTCATGGTAAATATTTTTAGCAAACTAGGAATAAAAAGGAACTTCCTTAATCTAATAGAAGACATCTCATTTTTAAAAATCTATACTATACATCATAGTGAAATGTTGAAAGAGAAATCAGGAATTTACAAGGATGTCTACTATCATTGCTTCTATCCAACATTGTACTTAAAAGGACATGGCCAGTATCATAAAGTAAGGACAAGAACTACAAAGTAGAAAGATTCAAAAGGAAGAAAGAAGAGTTATTATCTGCATATGGTATGATTGTGTATGTAGAAAATCCAAGAGGATGTAGAGATACACTATTAGAATAAACTTAGCAAAGTTGCCAGACAAAATTAATTACACAAAAATAAATAGCACTTCTAGGGGCGCCTGGGTGGCTCAGTCGTTAAGCGTCTGCCTTCGGCTTAGGTCATGATCCCAGGGTCCTGGGATCGAGCCCCGCATCGGGCTCCCTGCTCCGCGGGAAGCCTGCTTCTCCCTCTCCCACTCCCCCTGCTTGTATTCCCTCTCTCGCTGTCTCTCTCTGTCAAATAAATAAATAAAATCTTTTAAAAAAAATAAATAAGTAAATAGCACTCCTATAGACCAGGTCTAAATAGAACATAGTTTTTTTTAAAATACCATTTATAATAGTATCAGATTCCTAGGTACAGATTTAACAAAAGATATGCATGACGACTTCAGAGCAAACTTTTAAATCTTTATTGAGAGAATTTAAGCCAAATTATCAATATAACAAACTGTATGTGTGGCTTCAGCTTCTCGTCTTTGTAATTTATGACTGTCCATCACCTAAAACATAAACGTAACAGTTGGGTACGTCACTTAGCAGAACTTTAGGCAATAACAAAAGTACAAAAAGGACACTACGGCTTTGGTTTTATAAGATGAACCTAAAACCAGAATCCTAACCACTGCATAGACTTCTAAGCTGATGTACATTTTCAGGCTTTTTAACTTTTCTAACTTTTTAAACGCATCACTCTTTTTGGTGGCATGGAGAAACACAGATTTCTCAAACCCAGAACAGATTAAATTCCAAGAGCTTATTTAAAGATAATTTTAAGTAGCAAGCAAAATATGCCGGTGATTTCAGTTAAAAGAAAATCAACCAAGTAGAAACTCCAAGAAGCAAAACAAACAAGTAAACCCAGTGTCATTCGCATTCATTCAAATTCATTCACTTGAAATGGTCTTCTAGTTATCCATATTAGCTAAAATAATAATGTCATACTTGGAATTGTTTTAACTACATAGAGGGCAAAGGACATTATTCCATTTGGTTTGTCTCTTTTGTGCAAAATTCTTTCGCTGATCTAGCTCAACCCTTATATGGTCTATTTATACTATGGTGGCCATTTTGTTCATTTGCACCTATCGTCCTGGTGTAAGCAGTCAACAGCACTCCCTTTAACTCTCAAGAGTGTCCTGGTTTAGATGATGATAATTACATGATCACCAAAAAAAAAAAAAAAATTACAGATCACACTAATTATAAGCCACTGCCATCATAGATGACATTAAAATGTGACAGAAAATATCACCATTTCTCATTTGTAGAGCTCACAATTTAAAAAAAAAATCAACAAACTAACCCATAAAAACAAAACAAAGAGATCCATATTATTTTTTGGTGTCTAAAAGATACAAAAGATATAGTTATTTTTGAGAAACAGTTTAGGCAAATTAAAAGAAAATCAATACTACTGTGTTGTTTAGATATCCAATTGATATTTGGGTATGTTAAATAATTCATGTACTTTAAAAAGTATTCGACCACTTGCATTGGGTTTCAAAGCACTTCTATTCCAAAGTAATAATACTTCCATATTTTATAATTCAACAACATGGCTTTGACTTATTTTTTTTGCTCTGACTCTGTCTTTGAATCTAACATTTCATGTATGAACTACCTTCCAAATAATCTTTATATTTGTGATTTGTTACAAAGGTATGATAATATTGCAGAAAAAAACAACCCCATGACTTGTATTCTTAATGGATAACTTACCTGCTTCTTGAATTTTAGCAAGTGTTACGTTAGGTGGAGTCTTCCCTTTCACATCAGGGCCATCTCCAAGCTCACCCCCCGTCTTTTCCAGACCCTTTTCCTGGCTTTCAGCTTTCAATTCAAGTTCTTATATAAATAAACAGAATTATTAATGTAAGCAGTAAACCATAAATTACTCTTACTAAATAAAGCTCTGTAGGTTAGTACTGTAATAAATGTGATATATAAAAACGCAATGAGCATTAAAGAGTTTTCGGCTAGAAAATGGAGTTGTTTCTCATATATTATCTCCTCTACGAAGCTTTTCCTTTTCTAAAACGGTTTTAAGACAACTTAGTTGTCACCTTTGTAACCTATATACATTTCTATTATTATACTTATTAGATCAGCTATTTGTTTACATGAATTTCTGGCAAGATTGTGAGCTCAAGACAGAAATCATTCTCTCATTTATATTTTTTTCCTCAGCATCTAACACATTACCTGCCACCAAGCAGGCCCCAATAAATTACTGAAAAAAGTCATTACAAATAGTAAGACGAGACAAACCCAAGCTGAAGAATATTTTACAAAACAAATGGTTTGGATTCCAAAAAATGTCAATCATGAAAAACAAAGAAAGACTGAAGTACACTTCTAGGAAAAAGGAGTCCAAAGAGAGATGACAACTAAATACAGTGGGTGGTTCTGGGTTGATCCTGGATCAGGAAAAAATAATGGTATAAAAGATACTACTAAGCCAAGGGGCGCCTGGGTGGCTCAGTCGTTAAGCGTCTGCCTTGGGCTCAGGTCATGATCCCAGGGTCCTGGGATCGAGTCCCGCATCGGGCTCCCTGCTCAGCGGGAAGCCTGCTTCTCCCTCTCCCACTCCCCCTGCTCGTGTTCCCTCTCTCCCTGTGTCTCTGTCAAATAAATAAATAAATAAAATCTCAAAAAAAATATTACTAAGCCAACTAAAAAAACTGGGTATTACTAGGCCAACAGACTACATATTCATGTTTTCTTAATGTTAAAATTCCTAAATTTGATCATTGTACTGGGGTTATGTAAAATAACAGCCCCTTTTTTAAGGAAACAGATACTGAATTACCTTGACAGTAAAGAGTTATATTTGAAATTTACTCTCAGATGGTTGATATTTGAAATTTACTCTCAGATGGTTGATATTTGAAATTTACTCTCGGGTGGCTTAGCAATAATAATATGTGTCTTATTATCTAAAGAAAAGGTGGTATGTGGCACAAGGTTAGCAAATTGTGAATTGAGATAGAGAATACAAGAATACATCGTACTTTCTTATAACCTTTCTGTAAGCTTTAAATATTTTCTAAGCAAAAAGTTAAAAAAAAAAAAAAGTATGTGACAACTAGGGGCACCTGGGTAGCTCAGTCAGTTGAGCGTCTGACTCTCGATTTCGGCTCAGGTCATGATCTCAGGGTCGTGGGATCAAGCCCCACATAGGGCTCTGCGCTCAGCAGGGAGTCTGCTTGAGATTCTCTCTCTCCCTCTCCCCCCTGCCCCTCCCTCCACTCACACAAGCACACACAGGCCCCTCTCTCTCTAAAGTAAATCAATCTTTAAAAAAAAAAAGAATATGTGACAACTAGATTATGGTTCAGGAAAACAAAAACATTGAAGACTTTAACAGCCCCTAGGAAAGGATTTCACATTTTTGTTTCTCTATGATTTTCAAAAATTACAATCTAAGAACTAACCAAAATATATCTAGGTTTGCTCAAATGTTTGATGCAATGACTTAAGAAGCCCAGAAAACAGCATTCAAAAAAGGCCAAATTTAACTAGTGATATAGTGTAAATTCTATCTAAATTTAATGTTGTTTCCCTTGATTTGCTAATATAGAGCCCTGGCAAGAACTGTATTTTCCAAGTATGCCAAATAATATTTTCCAAGCATGCCAAATAGTTTTAATTCACCATGGGATGGTGAAGTGCTGAAAGAAGAACACTTATCAGAGAGGGACTGTAGTCAGCTGCAAACTCCACCTTTCCCTTACCAAACAGGTTTCCAGCCAATTTTCAGGGAACCCTTTATCCATTTCTATTACTAATACAACCTCCTAAATGAAATACAACATGTTTCTCCATCCCCTCATCACCTTGAACCCCACATGCTCCTTCTTCTCTCTCTTGTCCAGGCTCAATGTCCAGATCCTCAGTTGGTGGTTCCTCTTTTTGCAGTGTTTTTTTACCTGGTTGCTTAGCCTTGGGGGAGGGTAGGTGCAAATAAAGAGTATTGATATTAATACTATAATGATAGAAGGCACAAATATACATACTACATGGAGATAATTAATCACAAATCTGAATTTTTCCTATGCTCTTCTCTGTAAGTATTCAATAAAATTACTCTTTCTTATAAAGAAAATATTCTAAGAAAGGAATTCTCTGCAAGGACCAATAATTCTGGAAAACTTTTTAATCTTTTCTGAGATGTATTACCAGTTTATTAACAAGTACAAGAGGAAAAATCATAGAGACGAGTTCCAGGCTCAATCTATGTAGCCAGGCAACAACAGAATATAAGTCTTTTTGCTCAGTCTCTTTTGTGGGATTAATTTTTCACCCATTTTCAGCAAGGAGGTCCTTTAAACAACAGATCTATATTGGTTCAACAACTTTTTCAATGGTTTTTCATAAAAAATTATTTCTGCCAATGGAAGTAAGACGTTAAAGCACTCACAACCCCAGGTTCATCCAGCTTAGAAGGCTTTTTTCCATCTCTCTTTCCTCTAGATCTTGATCTTACTCGAGCACTCATATTTCTCACTGAAAGTAGAAAATTGTTAACTGAAAATTGTAAGAAAACAATAATTATACTGGACTATCTTCACAGCCAACTGCTGATTATAAATTCTTTTTTTACATTTTTTGAGATTTCCAAAATAAATCTTGAATTAGTAACAACTGCCCATTTTCCAATCACATCAAATTAGGCTGTCTACAAAATCTGTTTCCCAGCAATCTGGCAGACAAGGGACCTTCAAGTACTTGAAAAAAGACATACAACTTTCCCAAAGAGATTTAGTTTCATAAGTGGACTCCCCACTATGAAGAGATTTCATAATATATAGCCCTGTCCACCTCCCCACTGACCATTTTCAATTCTGTGCTCTGTCAGCAGTTTCAGGTGCCTCCAGGACTCAGATGCCTCCAATAGCACCCCCTTAGACTCCCCCCATCTTCATCTGGCACCCTCCCCTTCACAGCCCATCATCCTCCCTTTCCCAGCACCCCCATCCACAAAGGCCATGGTGGCCATACCTGCGAGGAGGATAACGACCTCAAGGAATTTACTCCCCAGAGACCAGGAACTACACTGCCCCTAACCACCGAAAGACAGAAAGCACCCTCCTCACACTCACTCAAACTTGAACTCCTGGGTGGACAAATCTACGGACCTACCGATTGAGTCTCAGTGAGAAAAAATCCACAAGTAAGACTGGCCCTGCTCAGCTCAGCACCCGGAACGCGCTGCGCATGCGCCCACACCAACCACCAAGAGGCAAGTGCTGGGCACTGCGCATGTGCACTGCACATGTGCACTGCATTGGGCAAGTGCTGTAGGGGGAAGGGCTTCCCTGCCCCCTGAGGCTTCACCAAAAATTCCCGAATCTGTCCTCTATCGGCAGTTCCCAGTGTCTCCAAGACCCAGATACCTCAAATAACATCGCCAAGATTCGTCCCATCTTCATCTGACTCCCCCTTCCTCACCTGCCCGCCATCCTCCCTTGTCTCGGCGCCCCCCCCAACAAAGACAAAAGCCGCAAGACCCGTGAAGAGAAATACGATTACCCCAAGAACCTTGCTCCTCGGAGACCCGCCTGAAGCCCACTGGCTCTTTCCTTACTCACTCACCCTTAAACTCCTGGGAGAATGATCAAGTCTCAGTGAGAAAGAATCCAGACAGAAAGACGCCACTTGCACAGCTCCGCACCCAGAGCTTTTTGCACACGTCCCACACCAAAGGCTGATGGGAAGGCGCGTAGCACTGGACACGTGCACTGCCGCAGCACGTGCCACGTGGTATGGCTTCCCCTCCCCCCACCAGGGCCGTGCCCCAAATTCCCAAATCTGCCCTCTTTCAGCTCCTGGTGCCTCCGGGACCCAGATACATCAAATGATGACCCAAGCTCTGTCCCATCTTCATATGACCCCCTCCCCTCCACAGCCCACCATCCTCACTTGTTCTCCACCGTGACAAGAGCCATGGTAGCTGCAACACCCACGAGAAGAACAAACACCTCGGGGGCTTTCTGCCACAGAGGCCAGGAACTACACGGTCCTGCCCACCCAAAGCCCACTAGCTCTCTCCTCAAACTCGCATTTAAACTTCTAGACTGATCTGGAGACCTACCTCTTGAGTCTCAGACAGCGAGAAAGAATCCAGACAGAACGATGCAATCTGCACTGCACTGCACCCGGACCACGCTGCACACCCCCCCACACCAATGGCTGATGGGACAGTGTGGGCACTGGGCATGCGCACTGCATCCCACGTGTGCTTCGTGGGCGGGGCTGTCTCATCCCTTCATCCGGGACCCCACCGAGGATTCCGTAATCTGTCCTTTGTCAGCAGTACCTGATGCCTCTGGCACCCAGATACCTCAAATAACATCCCCAAGACTCACCCCAACTTCATCTGACCCCTTTGCAGCCCACCGTCCTCCCTTGTCCTGGCCCCGCCACAGCAAGGGCCGTGGCAGCCACAGGACCTTTGAGGAGAAAGAGGATGAGTTGGAGGAACTTCCTTCTCAGAGACTACAGATCTTTCTGCCCCGATCCATCTGAGTCTTGCTGGCCCCCCCTCACACTCATGCATTCACGCCTATTCACATTTACACTCGCCGAGAGACAGGAGAGCGCCTGTTGGAGAATCAGAAAGGGCATGAAAATGGTATCTATCTTCCGTTGCCACCTAAACACAACCTCTGCAGAGTCAACTTCACCAGCCAATCCCAAGCTTCGGAGGTATGTGTAATAACACCTGTGGGTATGCACGGCGATGTGTGTGTCACATAGGCTGTGGATCCAGCCTTCCCCAACCAAGCAGAAACTCTGCCCCGCCTGGAGCAGGGCATTGTTTCTGAGTTCTGGAAGACTTGTCCTTCCCTTCTCCACCCCCAAAATCTTTCAGTGTGTCTAGGACTGTTCCCAGCCCTGCATTTCACCTGCCAATTGGCTCTCCAAATTTTCTCCTCAGTGCAGCTGTCCCAGGGACCCTCAGGAGAATCTTTAGTCTCCTCAGAGATGTGTGAAAGCTTTTAGGCTCTGAAAGTGTGCAAAGCCATTTTAGGCATGAGAGGAATCCAGAAAATGCAAAGAAACGGATTGATAAATCCAAATCCAAATGTATAAGCTTTAAAACTCGTACACAGGGCGCCTGGGTGGCTCAGTTGGTTAAGCGACTGCCTTCAGCTCAGGTCATGATCCTGGAGTCCAGGGATCGAGTCCCACATCGGGCTCCCTGCTCAGCGGGGGGTCTGCTTCTCCCTCTGACCCTCTTCCCTCTCTTGCTATCTGTCTCTCATTCTCTCTCTCTCAAATAAATAAATAAAATCTTTAAAAAAAATAAAATAAAATAAAACTCGTACACATCTTGTAACCCAGCACTTGTACTTCTAAAAACTTAATGTTAGGGCACCTGGGTGGCTCAGTCAGTTCAGCGTCTGCCTTCCGCTCAGGTCATGATCCCAGGGTCCCGGGATCGAGTCCCACATCAGGCTCCCAGATCAGTGGGGAGTCTGCTTCTCCCTCTACCCTCCCCCCTGCTCATGATCTCTCTCTTTCACTCTCTCTCTCAAATAAATAAATAAAATCTTAAAAAAATAAAACTTTATGTTAAGGAAACTGTCTTGGATGTGAACAAAGATTTAGATACATGGGACTTCCAAAGCAGCTTAATTTATAAAAAGAATGGTCATGGACTTGCTATATAAATAAATTGCAGCACATTTGAAAATGAAATGTGGCCACCCATCAAAACCAATACTGAATAATGTCTGCTGTCATATTGGTGCTGCTCACATTGAGTTATTAACTTGAAACAGCTGGTTATGTAGCATTGTGTATGTGCAGCACGATCCCAAAAGAAGAGAGAGGCTTTGGAAAAGTTCGCCTCCTACTCCTCTCAGACAGTAAATAGACTTTGTTTTCCTGAAGCCAGCAAGTTCCAGGGCTCCAAAGACACATGGTACTCGCCAGGTAACACAGCAGGTAAAATGCAGTCCTCAGGGTTGTAGGTCTCCTGCATCTGGTAAACCTCCAAAAGCTTCACCATTACCTAGGTGGTCTGGTCCTCCACTGTCAGGGGAAGAATGAGGGGAGGGGAGGAGAGGGGAAGAGGAGGAGGACAGCCGCCCACTGCTCCTGCTTTTGGGAAACAACGGCAGGTGGATACCCATAAGACAGAAAGGACTTTGCCCTGCCCTGCCCTATCTCCACCCCCTACCAAAAACCCTTTCTGTCTTTCATTCCCAAACCCTGCAGGTTACCTTTAGAGAAGCACACATTCTTTGATAGTTAGAAAGATCCCCTGTGGCAGAAGCAGAATTGCCACGTTACTCCCTCTCTTCTTCCCTCTCTCCCCTCCTCTCACCCTCCCTGTCTCATACAGACAAGCTCTAGAGTCAATTTAGAGCCAAGTGTAAAGAATATATAATTTTTCCTTAATCTCACTAATCAGGGATAACCACTTTTCATATCAAATCAGGAGCTGTTCCTACAACTCAGATCTTCATGTGTGTGAAATAAAGATTTATTGAGAAGGACTGAGGTCTCATACTCTTTAATCAGCATAAACTGTGGGATCTGACCTCAGTCTCATGTTTCCCCTCAGGTAAGCTCTTTTATTGGCTCTTAGTCGTTTCCTGTTATCTCTTGGAAAGGCTATCTGCTGCCCAGCTGTCTCCCTGACCTTGGTGCTTTGTCTGTTGGCAGCAGCTGTGCTGTCTGGGTAGGATCAAGTTTCTTCAGGACGCTGGGAAGATGGGGTCCTGTCTGTGTGAGAGCTTGGAGTCTAAACTGAAAAAAAAAAAAAAAATCCAATCTGCCCAGTGCTGCAAGCCTTCCGGGTAACCTCATACTCGGACAGCGTTAGGACAGAGCAACTGCTCTGACCAAGGACAATCAGGTACTCCCAAGCCCTTGTTTGTATCCTTGTGAAGACTGCAGGTATCATTTCATTTTATTTATTTTATGGCACGAGTAAAACCTGCTCCTTGCAAATAATTCAGTCAACTAAGAATTGCTCCGTCCCACTGTCATGTCGTGATTATTTAAATCCCAGCATGAGGTCATCTAATTCTGGGTAGAATTAACGCCTGGAAGTAACAGTGTTGTTGCTAGGACCACTGAGGGGAGCCACATGGCATCTCTTTATGCCATTCCTGTCCCTCCCCTCCCTCACCATAGCAGAGGGAAAAGAGATTTTTTTGTCCATCCATTTACCATTGTTGGAGGTGATGATCAAGAATGGGGACTAGCGACTGTGCCCAGTCTGGAGTGGAACAGGTATCAAGGTCCAACCCCAGGCCATGGCCCAGGTGGTACATGGGCCAAAGGTGAGCCCCTTTCAGACTGTCCGAAGACCCACTGGGAGAAATGTGATATATGCTACCTGGGTCAGCTGTGAGCAGGATGTACAGACACAAGGCCGTGGTGAAGCCACGGTGAGGGGAGGCAGCTGTGACTGTGCTGAGTGGGTGCTGACCCAGCCTGCGTCCGATACCTGGAGGAGGGGAAGAGTCAGGGTCACGTACTGACTGCGAGTGTGTGCTTCCGAGGGAGATGATGATGGTGGTGGGGAGTGCTCTGTTCTTCCCTGTCTTGTCTTCTGCTGGCCTAGGTACTGCCCCTGTGGGTCTGAGTGTGGACCACACCTGGGAGTTACTGCTCACAACCACCACCCTCATGTGCAGTTGGGAGAAATCCCAACAGCTAGCCTTGGAGAGAGAGAGCAATAGAGGGTATACAGCTAGGGTGTATGAGTTGTGTCTGTGGTGAGCCCCAACAGCTCGTGTAACCCATCCACACCCCTTTAGATGAGGGAGAGGAAGCAGGTTTAGAGGCTCATGAGAAACTCCTGACACTCTCAGTATCTCTCAGTTAGTAATGCACTAAGCATTCTTTCTGAGCAATCTCCCTTTTGGGATTCATTCTAAAGGTATATTCATCCAAGTAGACTGTGGTATATATACAACAGTTGTAAGAATGCAAAAAGTGCCCGTGTGTTCAGTAATGTATTTGCTCATAGGAGCTGCAGTAACACTAGACAATGGAAATTTTGCAGCCATTGAAGAATTAGATCAATTAACATATAGTGGTATATACTGATGTCCATTAATTAAGGTTAAATAATACCAAAAAGGCATAGAATACTATAGTATGATTTTGTTTATTTTATTTATTTTTAAAGATTTTATTTATTTATTTGACAGGGAGAGACACAGCGAGAGAGGGAACACAAGCAGGGGGAGTGGGAGAGGGAGAAGAACGCTTCCCACTGAGCAGGGAGCCCGATGCGGGGCTCGATCCCAGGACCCCGGGATCATGACCTGAGCCGAAGGCAGACGCTTAACGACTGAGCCGCCCAGGTGCCTCTGATTTTATTTTAAACAGACACAGGTGTGTCTGTGTGTGTGTTTTTTGTTGATTATTTCTCATCTTTTTGCTATTATAAGAAAAATTGGAATGAACATCTTATTCTTGTGCTGTAGCACACTTTTCTTATACTGGAATGTATTCCTGGAAACTGAATTGCTGGATGAAAGGAAAGTGGGGGCTTTAAATGTTTTTAATTTGTCTTGCTAGATGACTCAAAGATAGGAGAAATCATTTTATACTCCAGCTTGTGTATAAGAAGGCCTGTTTTCTTTTTTTAAAAAAGATTTTATTTATTTGAGAGAGAGAGCATGCACACAGGTGGGGGAGGGGCAGAGGGAGAGGGAGAAGCAGACTCCCCACTGAGCGG
>NC_058419.1:84136449-84148446 GCF_002201575.2 Neomonachus schauinslandi
TCTTATAACAAACATTTATTTGGTAAACTATTTTATAGAAATAGACCTTAAAATCAAACAATTTCTTATTTAAACAAGAGAAAGCATAATCCTAATCTTTCCCCCATCAAAGCCTACTCCATAACTGAAGTACCCCAAACCCATGAACTGTACTGCTAAAAGGGGGGAAAAAGACATTAAACTTCCACAGGAAGACTGTATAAATCTGGCAGTGGTTAAGTACACATCAGCCTGTACCCAAGAATATTACCGAGCCTGAAAAATTAACGGAAAATCTAAACTTACTATGAATACTTCTTTGTTCTTATAAGGCTCAGAAAATTATCATATATTAATTATGCAATGGTACAAGTTTCATTATGTAAACGGATAGATTTTTCTGCTATTTTGATGGGAGAAAATGTTACCATGCTAGTATCTGCATTTGCATTCTTGATAAATAATAAAGTTGAACATTATTACTCAAGTAATTCATGCTCATAGTAAAAAAAACCCATAAAGTCAGAAAGGGGAGAATTGAGAAACAACCCTGGGATTCCAGCATTCATTAAAAACCTCTCTTCTGGGGCGCCTGGGTGGCTCAGTCGTTAAGCGTCTGCCTTCGGCTCAGGTCATGATCCCGGGGTCCTGGGATCGAGTCCCACATCGGGCTCCCTGCTCAGCAGGAAGCCTGCTTCTCGCTCTCCCACTCCCCCTGCTTGTGTTCCCGTTCTCGCGATCTCTCTCTGTCAAATAAATAAATAAAATCTTTAAAAAAAAAAAAAAAAACCTCTCTTCTGGGGTGCCTGGGTGGCTCAGTAAGTTAAGCATCTGACTCTTGATTTCGGCTCAGGTCGTGAACTCAGGATTGTGATATCAAGCCCCAAGTCGGTTCTGCACTGGTTGTGGAGCCTGCTTAAGATTCTCTCTCCCTTTCACTCCACCCCTCCCCCTCCTCTCCCTCTCATTAAAAAAAAAAAACTCTTCTCTTTGTCATTTTAATGCATATATTTCCATATATATATGTCTTACACATTCATTCTAGATTATCATCCATGCTGCAGCAGACATCCTCATGAATCATTGCCTGCCTACTTCCTTAATGATTTCTTTAGGAAAAAAATTCTACGTGAAGAAATAGGGGCTTAAGAGTATTTACAACTTGCCTGACATCACACCCTCTGGCAAGGTATTCCAGGAATTAAACCTATCTGATCCCTCTGCCTTTGCTCATTTCTTTACATTGTGCTGCCCCATGGATCTGCCAGTTCCCTTGAATCCTTTAGCTCAAGAAGAAGCTTAGCAACCCCATGACCATCATCCATAAGAGGTGATGTGGTGTTAAGTACCCATATGTGCTGGATCCAGGAATGGCACAAGTAACATCATGAGCTAAGTCATGGAAGCTGGTAGGTCCTAACATGCTTGGAAACTGCAGAGGCCCCTGAGGCTAGAGACTAGAGGCTCTGGGTGAGAGGGGGATCTTTTCTTTTGTGTCCTCGACCGACAGTAGAGTACAATAAGTGAATGAGTAGATTGAGAATATAAATATTCTGTGAGGTAATTTTTTTTAAATCACTGCCTGCTAATCATGAAGGAAGTTTTCATGATTGCAAAGGAGAGTTCCTGTAAATCTGATTGACAAAGCATGTCATTTTATTATTATTATTATTTTTAAAGATTTTGTTTATTTGAGAGAGAGAATGAGATAGAGAGAGCATGAGAAGGGGGAGGGTCAGAGGGAGAAGCAGACCCCCGCCGAGCAGGGAGCCCGATGCGGGACTCGATCCCAGGACTCCAGGATCATGACCTGAGCCGAAGGCAGTGGCTTAACCAACTGAGCCACCCAGGCGCCCAAAGCATGTCATTTTAAACTTTGACTCCAACAATCTGTAAACGCCAGATACCACTCACGCACATTTAGTTGTTGCACACACACTCACGTGTATTCAGATAGCTATTACTTAGTGTCGGCCTTTTTGGGTGGTTCACCTGAAGCCATGGAGAGGAAGGAAGCTTTTGTCCCTCTTGGCAGCTCCATCACCTGGAGAAATTGCCCTTTTTTCTCTCTTCCTTATACAGAAGCTTCCAGAGTTCCCTTTCTGTGCCAACCCATCCCCAATTTATAACTGTGCTTTCAGTCTTCTGTCCAGGGCTTCTCACCTGTGCTCATCCAGCTTTGGACTTTTCTCTCTCGGATGAGTTTCCACTTATGTACATATCCCTTGGTAGTCAGACGACTGGTGAAGGTACCTTGGTCATGCTGGCCTTTGCTGGCTCTTATGCCTGTATGTGCCTTTGCCAAAAATCAGTTTGTGCATGGGTTTATTTCTGGACTCTCTGCTTCGTTCCATTTATCTATCTTTATGTCAATATCATACTATTGTGATATAGTTTTATAATTCTTGAAACCTTGTTCTAGTTAATCTAGGTCCTTTGCATTTCCATATGAATTTCAGAATCAGCTTGTCAATTTCTACAAAAAATACTGCTGGGATTTTGATTGAGAATGTGTTAAATTTATAGATTAATTTGGGGAGAATCGACACCTTAACCATTTGGAGTCCTTAGACCCATAAACAAGATATATATCTCTCTATTTACTTAGGTCTTAATTTCTCTCAGCAGTGTTTTGTAGTTTTCAGTGTACATATCTTTCACTTCTTTTGTCAGATTTATCCCTATGTATTTCATATGTTTTATGGTATTGTAAATTCTATTGGATTTTATTTCAATTTTTTGTTGTTGCTAGTATATGGAAATAAAACTGATTCCTTTATATTGAGCTTGAATCCTGCAACTTTGCTAGACTCACTTGTTGATTTTAGTAGCTTTTAATTAGATTCCATCACATTTTCTGGGTGCCTGGGTGGCTCATTTGGTTAAGCATCTGACTTCAGCTCAGGTTGTGATCCCAGGGTCCTAGGATCAAGTCCTGCATCGGGCTCCCTGCTCCGCACAGAGGCTGCTTCTCCCTCTGCCTGCCACTCTCTCGCACTCTCTCTCTCTCTGACAAATAAGTAAATAAAATCTTTTTTTTTTAAGATTTTATTTATTTGAGAGTGAGAATGAGAGACAGCATGAGAGGGAGGAGGGTCAGAGGGAGAAGCAGACTCCCTGCTGAGCAGGGAGCCCGATGTGGGACTCGATCCCGGGACTCCAGGATCATGACCCGAGCCGAAGGCAGTCGCTTAACCAACTGAGCCACCCAGGCGCCCTAAGTAAATAAAATCTTAAAAAAAAATAAAAATAAACTGTTAAAATATATTCCATCACATTTTCTATGAAAATGATCATGTCATCTATGAGTAGACAGTTTTACTTATTCATTTCCAATCTGTATGCATTTCAATTTTACCTGATTACACTACCTAGAACTTTGAGTACAATATTGAATACAAGTGGTGAGAGTGGACATCTTTGTCTTATTCCTGATATTAGGGCAAAAGCATTCAATATTCTGCATCTGTTAAAACAATCATATGGGCCTTTTCTCTTTTGGTTTATTAATATGGTGGATTTCATTGATCGATTTTCAAATATTAAACCAGCCCTGTATTATTGATATAAATTCCATTCAGTCATGATGTATTATCTTTTCAGCATATTGTTGGGTTTAATATGTTAAAATCTTGTATCAAATTATTGTATCTATATTTATGAGGCAGACTGATCTGTAGTTTTCTATTGTCTTTATCTGGTTTTGGAATCAAGGAAATTCTGGCGTCATAGAATGAGTAGGAAAGTAGTCTTTCCTCTTCAATATTTTGGAAGAGTTCGTATAGAATTGCTGTTATTTATTCCTCAAATATTTGTTATAATTCTCCAGTGATGCCATTTGGGATTTGAGTATTCTTTGTGGGAACATTTTTTTTTTCACTAAAATTTCAATTCCTTTAATAGATGAAGGGTTATTCAGGTTATCTATTTCTTCTTAAGTGAGCCTTGGTATTCTGCATCTTTCAGATTGTCTAATATATCTGCTGATTTTCTGCCTATATATTCTGTCAATTATTAAGAAAGAGATATTGGGGCACCTGGGTGGCTCAGTTGGTTAAGTGTCTGCCTTCAGCTCAGGCCATGATCCCAGGGTCCTGGGATCGAGCCTCATGTCGGGCTCCCTGCTCAGTGAGGAGTCTGCTTCTCCCTCTCCCTCTGCTATTCCCCCTGCTTGTGCACGTGCTCGCTCTTTCTCTCTTTCTGTCCCTCTCTCTCTCTCTGTCAAATGAATAAATAAAATCTTTTTAAAAAAGAGATATTGAAATCTCAGGCTATAACTATAGATTTCTCTGACCACTTTCTTACACCATATACAAAAATAAATTCAAAATGGATTAAGTACCTAAATGTGAGACCTGAAAGCATAAAAATCCTAGAAGAGAGCACAGGCAGTAATTTCTCTGATATTGGCTGTAGCAACATTTGTCTAGATATGTCTCCTCAAGCAAAGGAAACAAAAGCAAAAAAACTATTGGGACTACATCAAAATAAAAAGCTTCTTGGGGCACCTGGTGGCTCATCGTTAAGCGTCTGCCTTCAGCTCAGGTCATGATCCCGGGGTCCTGGGATCGAGCCCCGCATCGGGCTCCCTGCTCCGCGGGAAGCCTGCTTCTCCCTCTCCCACTCCCCCTGCTTGTGTCCCCTCTCTCGCTGTGTCTCTCTCTGTCAAATGAATAAATAAAATCTTTAAAAAAAATAAATAAAAATAAAAGCTGCTTCACAGCAAAGGAAACAGTCAACAAAACAAAAAGGCAACCTACTGAATGGGAGAAGATATTCCCAAATGACATATCTGATAAAGGGTTAGTATCCAAAATTTATTTTTTTATTTTTTATTTCTTGAAGAAACAAATGAAATCGAAATTTATTTGCAGTTGATGATGATATAGACATAACAGTCATTCAGATATATGTGTGTGTATGCATATACATGCAAATATACATGATGAAAGTAAATGAACTACAACATTTTTGTAATGAAGCTGATAATAAATACTAAAAAAATCATTTAAAAAAGCCTTCAGCATAGCAGTACACAGTCTTAGGTATATCTGATAATATGAAGGACTGCAGGACACACATATCAACCTAAAGATCCTAAAATATTATTGAACTTTTTTGCAGATAAATTTTCCCATTGTTATCATTACTTTCAAAATATCATTTGGAAACCTGTAGTCAAATTAGAAAATCAAATGGAACACAACACTGAGCTTTTGAAATTTTTAATAAATGCCAATGCTTGAAAACAAAGATTGTAAACAGGAAGGTATTGAAAAATGTCCCTTTAAGCAAGCATGGGAAGATCTGAATAAATTATACAATGAGAGCTCAAATAATGTAAAGGATTTACTTTGAAATTCTGTAATTAGCTTTGTAATGTATCTTCTTATAAGAGTGCTTTTTTGAAAAGCTCTTATTCTTAATAGGGCAAATTTATATTCTGTAATAGATTGGAATAAAATTGAGAAAGCCTATAAGCTTGCAGCATCTAAATTAGGGAGGGCTTTCATATTGGCTAAAGAAAGTTCCTTTGAAGAAAGAAAAAATGATAGTATCTGTGAAAAATATTTTGGATGATGTGTGTGTGTGTGTGTGTGTGTGTCTGTGTCTGTGTAAATGTATATATATATATACACACACACAATTTAAGTGGAAAAAAGAAAGTAGAACTGAAAATATTCTCCTCTTTAGTAGAATTTGCCCTGCACTTGACATACCTTCGTGCCTGTAGGGTAAGCATTTTCTTGACTAAAAATAGGATAGTATATAGAGAAATTTAAAGAAGTTTCAAATTTATCAACTATGATGCAACTTTATTAAATTGGCTACTTTATTAAATCATTAAAAATACTAAAATTTTGAAAGAAGAACATGTAAAAATAGCACTAGCAACATATTATGAAAAAATATATTCTTAAGAAATATATTAAGGGGCACCTGGGTGGCTCAGTCATTAAGCATCTGCCTTCGGCTCAGGTCATGATCCCCGGGTCCTGGGATCGAGCCCCGCATTGGGCTCCCTGCTCCGCGGGAAGCCTGCTTCTCCCTCTCCCACTCCCCCTGCTTGTGTTCCTGCTCTCACTAATTCTCTTTCTGTCAAATAAATAAATAAAATCTTAGAAATCAGAAATATGTTAAAATATGGAATATTTTTTATTATGTTCAGTTAGCCACTGTATAGTACATCATTAGTTTTTGATGTAGTGTTCAATGATTCATTAGTTACATATAACACCCAGTGCTCATCACAACACGAGCCCCCCTTAATACCCATCACCCTGTAACCTTAACCCCCTCCCCCTCCCGCCCTCCCCTCTGAAACCCTCAGTTTGTTTCCCAGGGCCCATAGTCTCTCATGGTTCATCTCCCCCTCTGATTCCCCCCCTTCATTTTTCCCTTTCTTCTCCTAAAGTCCTCCATGCTATACCTTATGTTCCACCTATAAGTGAAACCAAATGATATTGTCTTTCTCTGCTTGACTTACTTCACTTAGCATGATCTCCTCCAGTTCCATCCATGTTGATGCAAACGGTGGGTATTCATCCTTCTGATGGCTGAATAATATTCCATTGTATATATGGACCAAATCTTCTTTATCCATTCATCTGTTGAAGGGCATCTCACCTCCTTCCACAGTTTGGCTATTGTGGACATTGCTGCTATGAACATTGGGGTGCATATGGCCCTTCTTTTCACTACATCTGTGTCTTTGGGGTAAATACCTAGTAGTGCAGTTGCTGGGTCATAGGGTAGCTCTATTTTTAACATCCAAAATTTATATGGAACTTATAAAACTGAACATCCCAAAAACAAATAATCCAATTAAAAATGGGCAGAAGGCATGAACAGACATTTCTTCAAAGAGGACATCCAGATGGCAAACACATGAAAAGATGCTCAACATCACTGTGCATCAGGGAAACACAAATCAAAAGTACAATGAGTTATCACCTAACACCTGTCAGAATGCCTAAAATCAACAACACAAGAAACAACAGGTGTTGGCGAAGATGTGGAGAAAAAGGGACCCTCTTGCAGTTGGTGGAAATGCAAATGTGTGCAGCCACTGTGGAAAACAGTATGGAGGTTTCTCAAAAAATTAAAAATATAAACATCATGAGATCCAGCAATTCCACTACTGGGTATTTACCCCATGAATACTAAAACACTAATTCGAAAAGATATATGCACCCCTATGTTTAGAGCAGCATTATTTACAATAGCCAAAGTATGGAAGCAGCCCAAGTGTGCTCAATAGATGAATGGATAAAGAAGTGGTACACACACACACACACACACACACACACACTGGAATATTACTCAGCCATATCAAGGAGTGAAATCTTGCCATTAGTAATGACATGGATGGAGCTAGAGAGTATTATGCTAAGTGAAATAAGTTAGTCAGAGAAAGACAAATGTTATACAATTTCACTCATATGTGGAATTTAAGAAACAAAACAAACAAGCAAAGGGAAAGAAAAGAGAAAGAGAGAGGCAAACCAAGAAACAGACACTTAACTATAGAGAACAAACTGATGTTTACCAGAGGCAGGCTGTTGGCAGATGGGCTAAATAGGTGATGGGGATTTAGGAGTGCCCTTGTTGTGATGAGCACCAGGTGTTGTATGTAAGTCTTGAATCACTGTATTGTACACCTAAAACTAATATTACACCTCTCTGTTAACTAACTGGAATTTAAAAACTTCAAAAAAGGAGAGCCTGGTTGGCTCAGTCATAAAGCGTCTGCCTTCAGCTCAGGTTATGATCCCAGGGTCCTGGGATCGAGCCCTGCTCAGTAGGGAGGCCACTTCTCCCTCCGTCCCTCCTCCTGCTCATGCTCTCTCTCTCTTTCTCTCTCTCTCTCACAAATAAATAAAATCTTTTTAAAAACTTAAAAAAAATAAAGAGTATTTAGAGCCCCCCTGCCAAAGGATAATCAACTTAATCCTCCCCATATTAATGGTCTAAAGAAAAAACCATATGATCATGTCAATTGATGCAGAATAAGCATTTGACAAAATATAACATCCATTCATGATTTAAAAAAAAACCTTCAGCAAACTAGGACTAGAAGGAAATTTCCTGAAGTTGGTAAAAGGTATCTGCAAAAACCCATAGCTAACATAGTATTTGATGTTGGGGGACTGAGTGCTTTTCTTCAAAGATTAGGAATGAGGAAAAGATTTCCATTCTCATCATTTCTACTCAACAACATGCTGAAAATCTTTTTTTTTTTTTAAGATTTTATTTATTTATTTGACAGAGAGAGACACAGCGAGAGAGGGACCACAAGCAGGGGGAGTGGGAGAGGGAGAAGAACGCTTCCTGTACAGCAGGGAGCCTGATGCGGGGCTCGATCCCAGGACCCTGGGATCATGACCTGAGCCGAAGGCAGACGCTTAATGACTGAGACACCCAGGTGCCCCAACATGCTGAAAATCTTAACCAGCATAATAAGGCAAGAATAAGAAAGAAAAAGCATTCATATTAGAAAGGAAAAAATAAAACTAAAAATCACCCTATTTGCAGACAACATGATTGTCTATATAGGAATCCCAAGGAATCTGGAAAAACAAAACAAAACAAAACAAACTTCTTAGAATAAGTGAGTTTAGCTAGGCCACAATATACAAGAGCAACATACAAAAAGCAGTTGAATTTTTATACATGAGCCATGTAAATTGGAAACCCAAATTATTTTTAAAATATTTACAATCATTCAGAATATTGACACGCTTAGATCTGAATCTCACAAAATACATACAAGATCTGTATGTAGAGGTAAAAACTGAATGGGGAGAAATTAGAGAGGGAGACAAACCATGAGAGACTCTTGGCTCTGGGAAACAAACTGAGGGTTGTGGAAGGGGAGGTGGGTTGGTGGATGGGGCAACTGGGTGATGGGCATTAAGGAGGGCATGTAATGTGATGAGCACCGGGTGTTATATGCAACTGATGGAATGATTGAACACTACATCTGGAACAAATGATGTACTATATGTTGGCTAATTGAATTTAAATTAAAAAAAAAAAACAAGATCTGTATGTTGAAAACTGTAAGATACTGAATAAAGAAATAAAAAAAGGCCTAAATAAATGAAAACACTATGTTCATAGATTTGAAAACCCGACATAGTCAAGATATCAACTATCTCCATATTGAAACATAGATTTAACACAATACTGGTCAAAATCCTAGCAAGAATTTTTTGTATATATAGAGAAGCTGGTTTTAAAATTTATTTTAAAAAGGCAAAAATAAACAAATAAATAAAATAAAATTTATTTTGAAAAGGCAAAAGAGGGGCGCCTGGGTGGCTCAGTCGGTTAAGTGTCTGCCTTCAGCTCAGGTCATGATCCCAGGGTCCTGGGATCAAATCCCTCATCAGGGAGCCTGCTTCTCCCTCTCCGCACCCCCCCCCCCGCCACTTGTGCTCTGTCTCTCTCTCTGTCAAATAAATAAAATCACTTCTCGACCTTTTGGCTAAGGTCAAGTGTAAAAAAAAGGTAAAAGAATTGGAATAGCGAAAACAATTTTGGAAAAAGAAGAAAGTTGAAGGAATCCACACTACCTCCTTTTGAAGAGTACTTGTCAGGTCATTTTTAGACTCTCTCAATTTGGGTTTGCTATTTTCTTGTGATTGAACTAAGATAATGGCTTTTGGGGAAGAATACCATTCAGGTGAAATGCCCTTCTTGTTACATCATATCTGAGGGTATATTATATAAATATGACTTGTTACTGGTGATATTAACCTTGATCACATGGTTTAGGTGGTATCCATCAGATTTCTCCACTGTAAAATTACTGTTTTTCCCTTTCCCTAGTCTTCATTAGAAGTGCATTACTAAGTCCAGCCCACACCCAAGAAAAAGAGAGTTAAGCTTCACCTCCTGGAGAAAAGAATATATTAAAAAATTTATGGATATATGTTAAAATCTCTATAGAAACTAGCAAATATTTGGAGAAAAATACATTTAGGCCATGAAAATATTTTTTTCACCTCAATGTTTAGGCCTTTGATTTTAGTATGAATCCAGGGAACTTGCCTAGAAAAACTATTGCTGTGCTGTTCTAATAGTGGTTTTACTGATATTCTGTTTCACTCATTCCTTCTACATTTATTATTTGGAATTCTTTTTTTTTAATTTTATTTTATTATGTTATGTTAGGAGAGATGAACCATGAGAGACTATGGACTCTGAGAAGCAAACTGAGGGTTTTCGCCGGGGCGGGGGTGGGGGTGGGAAATGGGTTAGCCTGGTGATGGGTATTAAGGAGGACATGTACTGCATGGAGCACAGGGTGTTATACGAAAACAATGAATCATGGATCACTGCATCAAAAACTGGTGATGTATGGAATTCTTCTGTAAGGAAGATTTGTCCCTTCTCCCCCATTTATTTTTTTATTCAATCATTTATTTATATCAGTATGTATACATGGATATTTATTTTATTTCTTAGGTTCTATTCCAATACACTTGTTTTGTATTTTGTGGCTCCAATTGTTGCAGTTTGGCCATTGGGACCTACCTCTTCTCATACTGGCTCCTGTGTGATTTTGACATGGCCTTCATCTTCTTTGTTGTTTTGTTTTTCTTTTTGTTTTTTAGCTTCCCCTTACTTTCTGGCACTACAAGATTATACAGGTTCATCTTCTGCCCTAGAATCAGCCATTTCTCCAGGGTTCCTGGTTTCTTTTATTGAGAAATGGTATTTAGAAACTGAGATCTGGATGCTAAACCATCTGATTTTAAGAATTATTATAGACTGGGGCGCCTGGGTGGCTCAGTCGTTAAGCATCTGCCTTCGGCTCAGGTCATGATCCCAGGGTCCTGGGATCGAGCCCCGCATCAGGCTCCCTGCTCAGAGGGAAGCCTGCTTCTCTCTCTCCCGCTCCCCCTGCTTGTGTTCCCTCTCTCGCTGTGTCTCTCTCTGTCAAATAAATAAAGTCTTTAAAAAAAAAAAAAGAATTATTATAGACTGGAGGAGCAAGATGGTGGAGGAGTAGGAGACCTAAATTTCGTCTGGTCCCAGGAATTCAGCCGGATAGGGATCAAACCATTCTGAACACCTAGGAGCTCAACAGGAGATCGAAGAAAGGAATAGCAGCAACTCTCTGAACAGAAAAGCGACCACTTTCTGGAAGGTAGGACATGGGGAGAAGTGAATCCGAGGCAATATTCGGGAGGATAGACGGCGGGGGAGGGGCCTCCGTCAGCCGCTACTGGCAGGTGATAGAGCCGCAGAGCACAAAATCGGAACTTCTAGAAGTCGGCTCTGCTGAGGGACGTCGCTCCAGTGGCTAAGCAGGGGGTGGAACCCTCGCGGGACAGTGTGGTCTCAGGACCCTCGGGGTCACAGAAAGATCGGGGGTGCCTGAGTGCGGCAGAGCTCCCAGGTATCGGAGCGGGGAAGCCGGCTGCAGAGATGGAGCCGAGGTGCGGGCTCTCAGCTCGGCATTGCCATAAACCATGATCCGGGGCACAGTCGGGCCACTGCTCCTCCAGCAGGGACCCAACAAGCGGCGGATCCGGGGAGACTCACCTTCCTCCCCTGGGAGGAGCCGCGCAGGAGTGCACCGCAGGGATCTGCAGGGTTTGGAGACTCCACCTGGGGTCGGGTGCCACAGATAGAAATGCTCGGTCACAGGCCGGGTGAGCACGGAGTGCGGCCAGAGACTGGGCAGACGGGAGTGACTGACGGCTTTTCTCTGGGGGCTCACTGAGGAGCGGGCCCCGAGTTTCTGGCTCCTCTGGGGCGGAGATTGGGAGGCCGCCATTTTCACTCTCATCCTCCAAAGCCCTGCGGAAAGCTTGCAGGGAACAAAAGCTCTGGAGACCAAACCCGAGCAGATTACTTAGCCCGGAAGGGGGCAGGGGTGGGGCAATTGCGCCTCCCCCGAAGACTTTTGGAAACCATGGCAACAGGCCCCTCCCCCAGAAGATCAGCAAGAACAGCCAGCCAAGACCAAGTTTACTGATCAATGAGAACGGCAGAACTCCAGCG
>NC_058419.1:84148546-84149311 GCF_002201575.2 Neomonachus schauinslandi
TTATTTATTTGAGAGAGAGAATGAGATAGAGCGAGCATGAGAGGGGGGAGGGTCAGAGGGAGAAGCAGACTCCCTGCCGAGCAGGGAGCCCGATGCGGGACTCGATCCCGGGACTCCAGGATCGTGACCTGAGCCGAAGGCAGTCGCTTAACCGACTGAGCCACCCAGGCGCCCTCAAAGTTAATTTTTTAAATTTTCTTTCTTTTTCTTTTTTTTATTTTTTCTCATTTTTCTTTTTCCCTTTTTCAACCAACATCTTATCAATCCCTTTTTTAAAAATCTTTTTTATTTTTCATTTTTAGAGTCATATTCTATCCCTTCATTGTAGTTAACCTTATTTTTGGTATATATATGTTGTTCTCTCTTTAAAATTTTGGGACCAAAATATACGCTAAATCTCTAGTGTATGGCTTTGTTCTAGTCTCCTGCCTGATCACATTCTCTCCCCCCCATTTTTTTTAAATTTCTCTTCTTTCTTTTTTCAACCAACTTCATATCTTATCAATTCCTTTTATAAAATCTTTTATAAGTTTCAACTTTACACTCATATTCTATCCCTTCATCATATTTACCCTTATTTTTGTACATTTATAAGTTTTTCTTTCCTTAAAATTTTGGGAGGCACTTTCTTCTAACAGACCAAAATACGCCCAAAATCTAGTGTGTGGCACTGATCTACTCACCAGCTTGATCATATTTGATCATATTCTTTTTTTTTCTTCTTTTTTTTCCTTTTTTTCTCTTCTTCTTCTTCTTTTTTTTTTC
>NC_058419.1:84149411-84305400 GCF_002201575.2 Neomonachus schauinslandi
CCCCCCCCCCCCCCAGTTTCAGGTCTCTTCTGATTTGTTTAGTGTATATTTTTCTGGGGTCGTTGTTACCCTGTTAGCATTTTGTTCTCTCATTCATCTTTTCTCCTCTGGACAAAATGACAAGATGGAAAAATTCACCTCAAAAAAAAGAACAAGAGGCAGTACCAACTGCCAGGGACCTAATCAGTATGGACATTAGTAAGATGTCGGAACTAGAGTCCAGAATGATGATTATAAAGATACTAGCTGGGCTTGAAAAAAGCATGGAAGATACTAGAGAAACCCTTTCTAGAGAAATAAAAGAACTAAAATCTAACAAAGTCGAAATCAAAAAGGCTATTAATGAGGTGCAATCAAAAATGAAGGCTCTAACTGCTAGGATAAATGAGGCAGAAGGAAAATTTGTGATACAGAAGACAAATGATGGAGAATAAAGAAGCTGAGAAAAAGAGAGATAAACAACTACTGGATCACAAGGGCAGAATTCGAGAGATAAGTGATACCATAAGATGAGACAATATTAGAATAATTGGGATCCCAGAAGAAGAAGAAAGAGAGAGAGGGGCAGAAGGCATATCGGAGCAAATTATAGCAGAGAACTTCCCTAATTTGGGGAAGGAAACAGGCATCAAAATCCAGGAGGCACAGAGAACCCCCCTCAAAATCAAGAAAAATAGGTCAACCCCCAGACATCTAATAGTAAAGCTTACAAGTCTCAGAGACAAAGAGAAAATCCTGAAAGTAGCTCGGAACAAGAGGTCTGTAACCTACAATGGTAGAAACATTAGATTGGCAACAGATCTATCCACAGAGACCTGGCAGGCCAGAAAGGACTGGCATGATATATTCAGAGCACTAAACGAGAAAATAGGCAGCCAAGAATACCATATCCAGCTAGGCTGTCATTGAAAACAGGAGAGATAAAAAGCTTCCAGGATGGGGCACCTGGGTGGCTCAGTTGGTTAAGCGACTGCCTTCAGCTCAGGTCATGATCCTGGAGTCCTGGGATCGAGTCCCGCATCGGGCTCCCCGCTCGGTGGGAAGTCTGCTTCTCCCTCTGACCCTCCTCCCTCTCATGCTCTCTCTGTCTCATTCTTTCTCTCTCAAATAAATAAATAAAATCTTTAAAAAAAAAAAAAAAAGCTTCCAGGACAAACAAAAACTAAAGGAATTTGCAAACACGAAACCAGCCCTACAAGAAATCTTGAAAGGGGTCCTCTAAGCAAAGAGAGAGCCTAAAAGTAACATAGACCAGAAAGGAACACAGACAATATACAGTAACAGTCACCTTACAGGGAATACAATGGCACTAAATTCATATCTTTCAATAGTTACCCTGAATGTAAATGGGCTAAATGCCCCAATCAAAAGACACAGCCTATCAGATTGGATAAAAAAACAAGACCCATTGAGATGCTATCTGCTAGAGACTCATTTTAGACCCAAAGACACCTCCAGATTGAAAGTGAAGGGGTGGAAAACCATTTACCATGCTAATGGACACCATAAGAAAGCTGGGCTGGCAATCCTTATATCAAACAAATTAGATTTTAAACCCAAGACTATAATAAGAGATGAGGAAGGACACTATATCTTACTTAAAGGGTCTATCCAACAAGAAGATCTAACAATTGTAAATATCGATGCCCCTAACATAGGAGCAGCCAATTAATAACAAAAGCAAAGAAACACATTGACAACAATACAATAATAGTGGGGGACTTTAACACCCCCCCCTCACTGAAATGGACAGATCATCTAAGCAAATATCAACAAGGAAATAAAGACTTTAAATGACACACTGGACCAAATGGACTTCACAGATCTATTTGGAATATTCCATCCCAAAGCAACAGAATACACATTCTTCTCTAGTGCCCATGGAACATTCTCTAGAATAGATCACATCCTAGGTCACATATCAGGTCTCAGCTCGTACCAAAAGATTGGGTTCATTCCCTGCACATTTTTGGACCACAAAGATTTGAAACTAGAACTCAATCACAAGGGGAAAGTCGGAAAGAACTCAAATACATGGAGGCTAAAGAGCATCCTACTAAAGAATGAATGAGTCAACCAGGAAATTAAAGAAGAATTTAAAAAATTCATGGAAACAAGTGAAAATGAAAACACAACTGTTCAAAATCTTTGGGATGCAACAAAGGCAGTCCTAAGAGGAAAGTATATAGCAATACAAGCCTTTCTCAAGAAACGAGAAAGGTCTGAAATACACAACCTAACCCTACACCTAAAGGAGCTGGAGAAAGAACAGCAAATGAAGCCTAAACCCAGCAGGAGAAGAGAAATAATAAAGATCAGAGCAGAAATCAATGAAATAGAAACCAAAAGAACAGTAGAACACATCAACAAAACTAGGAGCTGGTTCTTTGAAAGAATTAACAAGATTGATAAACCCCTGGCCAGATTTATCAAAAAGAAAAGAGAAAGGACCCAAATAAATAAAATCATGAATGAAAGAGGAGAGATCACAACCAACACCAAAGAAATACAAACAATTTTAAGAACATATTATGAGCAACTATACACCAGCAAATTAGATAATCTAGAAGAAATGGATGCATTCCCAGAGATGTATAAACTACCAAAACTGAACCAGGAAGAAATAGAAAACCTGAGCAGACCTGTAACCACTAAGGAAATTGAAGCAGTCATCAAAAATCTCCCAACAAACAAAAGCCCAGGGCCAGATGGCTTCCCAGCGGAATTCTACCAAACATTTAAAGAAGAATTAATACCTATTCCTCTGAAACTGTTCCAAAAAATAGAAATCGAAAGAAAACTTTCAAACTCGTTTTATGAGGCCACCCTTACCTTGATCCCAAAACCAAAGACCCCATCAAAAAGGAGAATTACAGACCAATATCCTTGATGAACAGGGATGCAAAAATTCTCACCAAAATACTATCCAATAGGATCCAACAGTACATCAAAAGGATTATTCGCCACGACCAAGTGGGATTTATCCCTGGGCTGCCAGGTTGGTTCAACATCCACAAATCAATCAATGTGATACAATACATTAATAAAAGAAAGAACAAGAACCATACGATCCTCTCAATAGATGCAGAAAAAGCATTTGACAAAGTACAGCATCCTTTCTTGATCAAAACTCTTCAGAGTGTAGGGATAGAGGGTACATACCTCGATATCATAAAAGCCATCTATGAAAAACCCGCAGTGAATATCATTCTCAATGGGGAAAAACTGAAAGCTTTCCCCCTAAGGTCAGGAACACAGCAGGGATGTCCACTATCACCACTGCTATTCAACATAGTACTAGAAGTCCTAGCCTCAGCAATCAGACAACAAAAAGAAATCAAAGGCATCCAAATTGGCAAGGAAGAAGTCAAACTCTCACTCTTTGCAGATAGATATGATACTTTATGTGGAAAACCCCAAAGACTCCACCCCAAAACTGCTAGAACTCATACAGGAATTCAGTAAAGTGGCAGGATATAAAATCAATGCACAGAAATCAGTGGCATTCCTATATACCAACAAGACAGAAGAAAGAGAAATTAAGGAGTCGATCCCATTTATTGCACCCAAAACCATAAGATACCTAGGAATAAATCTAACCAAAGAGGCAAAGGATCTGTACTCAGAAAACTGTAGAATACTCATGAAAGAAATTGAGGAAGACACAAAGAAATGGAAAAACGTTCCATGCTCATGGATTGGAAGAACAAATATTGTGACGATGTCAGTGCTACCTAGAGCAATCTACACATTTAATGCAACCTATCAAAATACCATCAACTTTTGGGCGTCTGGGTGGCTCAGTTGGTTAAGTGACTGCCTTCAGCTCAGGTCATGATCCCAGGGTACTGGGATCGAGTCCCGCGTCGGGCTCCCTGCTCTGCGGGGAGCCTGCTTCTCCCTCTCCCACTCCCCCTGCTTGTGTTCCCTCTCTCGCTGTGTCTCTCTCTGTCAAATAAATAAATAAAATCTTTAAAAAAAAAATACCATCAACTTTTTTCAAAGAAATGGAACAAATAATCCTAAAATTTTTATGGAACCAGAAAAGACCCCAAATATCCAGAGGAATGTTGAAAAGGAAAAGCAAAGCTGATGGCATCACAATTCCGGACTTCAAGCTCTATTACAAACTGTAATCATCAAGACAGTATGGTGCTGACAGAAAAACAGACACATAGATCAGTGGAACAGAATAGAGAGCCCAGAAATGGACCCTCAACTCTATGGTCAACTATCTTCAACAAAGCAGGAACGAATGTCCAATGGAAAAAAGACAGTCTCTTCAACAAATGGTGTTGGGAAAATTGGACAGCCACATGCAGAAGAATGAAACTGGACCATTTCCTTACACCACACTCAAAAATAGACTCAAAATGGATGAAAGGCCTAAGATGTGAGACAGGAGTCCATCAAAATCCTAAACGAGAACACAGGCAGCAACCTCTTCGACCTCAGCTGCAGCAACTTCTCCCTAGAAACATCGCCAAAGGCAAGGGAAGCAAGGGCAAAAATGAACTACTGGGACTTCATCATGATAAAAAACTTTTGCACAGCAAAGGAAACAGTCAACAAAACCAAAAGACAACCGAAAGAATGGAAGAAGATATTTGCAAATGACATATCAGATAAAGGGCTAGTATCCAAAATCTTTTATAAAGAACTTATCAAACTCAACACCCAAAGAACAAATGATCCAATCAAGAAATGGGCAGAAGACATGAACAGACATTTTTCCAAAGAAGACATCCAAATGGCCAACAGACACATGAAAAAGTGCTCAACATTGCTTGGCATCAGGGAAATCCAAATCAAAACCTCAATGAGATACCACCTCACACCAGTCAGAATGGCTAAAATTAACAAGTCAGGAAATGACAGATGTTGGCGGGGATGCAGAGAAAAGGGAACCCTCCTACACTGTTGGTGGGAATGCAAGCTGGTGCAGCCACTCTGGAAAACAGTATGGAGGTTCCTCAAAAAGTTGAAAATGTTGCTACTGTACCACCCAGCAATTGTACTACTGGGTATTTACCCCAAAGATACAAATGTAGTGATGCAAAGGGGTATGTGCACCCCAATGTTTATAGCAGCAATGTCCACAATAGCCAAACTATGGAAAGAGCCAAGATGTCCATCAACAGATGAATGGATAAATAAGATGTGATATATATATACAATGGAATATTATGCAGCCATCAAAGAAAACAAAATCTTGCCATTTGCAACGACGTGGATGTAAGTAGAGGGTATTATGCTAAGCGAAATAAGTCAATCAGAGAAAGACATGTATCATATGATCTCACTGGTATGAGGAATTCTTAATCTCAGGAAACAAACTTAAGGTTGCTGGAGTGGTGGGGGGTGGGAAGGATGGGGTGGTTGGGTGATAGACATTGGGGAGGGTATGTGCTATGGTGAGCGCTGTGAATTGTGTAAGACTGTTGAATCACAGACCTGTACCTCTGAAACAAATAATACATTGTATGTTAAAAAAATAAGAAGAAGAAGATAGTAGGAAGGGAAAAATGAAGGGGGGATATCAGAGGGGGAGACCACCCATGAGAGACTATGGACTCTGAGAAACAAACTGAGGGTTTTAGAGGGGACGGGGGTGGGGGGATGGGTTAGCCTGGTGATGGGTATTAAAGAGGGCACGTACTGAAAGGAGCACTGGGTGTTATATGCAAACAATGAATCGTGGAACACTACATCAAAAACTAATAATGTAATGTATGGTGATTAACATAACATAATAAAAGAAAATTTTAAAAAAAGGAATTATTATAAAGTGACAGTAATCAAGATGCCTAGATGAATGGGATAGAATAGAGCCTAGAAATTGGCCCACACAAATATGGCCAATTGTGTTTTTGACAAAGGTGCAAAACCAATTCAATGGATGAAGGGTAGTATAGATGATCGTACAGGGTAGTACAATGGCTTACAGTGGTTTGACTTACAATTTTTCAAGTTTACAGTGGTGTAAAAGCAATATACTTTCAGTAGAAATGGTACCTTGAATTTTGAGCTTTCATCTTTTCCCAGACTAACTATATGTAATATAATACTTATTCATGACGCTGGGCAGCAGTGACAAGTCATAGCTCCCAGTCAGCCATGCAATTAAGAGGAACCAATACGGGCGCCTGGGTGGCTCAGTTGGTTAAGCGACTGCCTTCGGCTCAGGTCATGATCCTGGAGTCCCGGGATCGAGTCCCGCATCGGGCTCCCTGCTCGGCGGGGAGTCTGCTTCTCCCCCTGACTTTTCCCCCCTCATGCTCTCTCTCTCTTTCTAATAAATAAATAAATAAATCTTTAAAAAAAAAAAGAGGAACCAATACACTTACAACCGTTCTGTACCCATACAACCATTCTGTTTTTCACTTTCAGTACATTATTCAATATATTACATGAGATATTCAACCCTTTATTATAAAATAGGCTTTGTCAGTCACCTGGGTGTCTCAGTTGTTAAGCGTCTGCCTTCAGCTCAGGTCATGGTCCCAGGGTCCTGGGATCGAGCCCCGCATCAGACTCTCTGCTCAGCGGGGAGCCGGCTTCTCCCTCTCCCTCTGCCTGCTGTTCCACCTGCTTGTGTGCTCTCTCTCTCTCTCTCTCTCTCTGTCAAATAAATAAATAAAATCTTTAAAAAAATGATCAAATAAAATAGGCTTTGTGTTAGATGATTTTGCCCAACTGCAGGCTAGTATAAGTGTTCTGAGCCTGTTTAAGGCTAGGCTAAGCTATGATGTTTGGTAGGTTAGGTTTATTAGATGCATTTTCAACTTACAGTACTTTCAACTTTTGATCGGTTTTTTTGGGGACATAGCCCCATTGTAAGGCGAGGAAAATCTGTATTTTTAATAAATGGTGTGGGGACAATTGGACAGTCATATGCAACAAAAATGAACTATTTAAACTTCACATCATACACAAAAATTAATTCCAAATAAGCATATATCTAAATGTAAAATATAAAACTATAAAACTTAAAGAAAAAAACTTAGGAGACCTTGAGTTTGTCCAGAAATTCTTAGACATGACACTAAAAGCACAATTCATACAAAAAAATTGGTAAGTCAATCTTCATCAAAATTTAGAACTTTTGCTTTGTGAAAGACACTGTCAAAAGAATGAAAAGAAAATCTTCTCTAATGCAATGTGGTTTCCTGGATTGGATTCTGGAACATTAAAAGAATATTAGTGGAGGGGCACCTGGCTGGCTCAGTCAATGGAGCATGTGAGTCTTGATCTCGGGGTTGTGAGTTTGCGCCCCATGTTGCAGGTAGAGATTATTTAAAAATAAAATCTTTTTTTAAAAAAAGAATCTTACTGGAGAAATTAATGAAATCTAAATAAAGTCTGTGGTTTGGTTAGCAGTACTCCAAGCACAGTACCAATGTTAATTTTTTAGCTATGACAAAGATACCATGTTGGGGACTCTTTGTATTATCTTTGCAACTGTTCTGTAAATCTAAAATCATTTCAAAATACAAATGTTTATTAAATAAAAAATATAGCCAAACTTAATAATAAAAAAACAGCTGCTCTGCTTGAAGCCAGAGAGGAGAGGCTCTCAGAAGCTTATCATCTCTGTCCCTGCCTTGCTGATCTCTTAGACAGCCTCTGGGGGATCCTCTATAGAACTCCTGGATTCCTTGGAGTATGATTCCTAAACCACAGAACTAATCATTAGTAAGACTAAAGGATAGAAACAGAAGCCTAGCTCAGGCCTGAATAATTGAAAATCTACTAGTTTATTTTAAGGCCTTTCTCTCTATCATAGAAGATAATTAATTTGAACTGATATAATCTCCTCTTTACAAGGTCAAACATATTCCTGCCTAATATTCTGACCTTAAAACTTCAGAGCACTTGATTCTTTGTTTAAGGTATCTTAAAAGTGGTTGGCTTACAATTATGCAAGATAAGGTAGCTGGCTTATGACTATACAAGAGTAGGAAAGATTAGGCTGCAATTTTGAGGATGCGTGTGTATATTATAAAATCCCACCTTAGGTCTGAATTTTCATGAGGGCTCTTCAAGGTCCTTAAACTAATAAAATATTAACTTTAATGAAAGACAGCTACAAACAGAATATATTTGAAAATCATATATCTAACAAAGGGCTTCCATCCAGAATATATAAAGAACTCTCCAAACTCAATAACAAGAAAAAAACACAACCCAATTTATAAATTGGCAAAAAGTCATGATCACTAAACCAAAGAGGATATATAGATGGGAAATTAGCACATGAAAAGATGCACCACATTATTGGCCATTTAGGAAATGCAAATTATAACCACAAGAGATACCATTACACACCTATTAAATAACAAAACGAGAAAGTACTGACAATACCAAGGACTGATAAGGGTGTGGAACAACTGGATCTCTCATATGTTATTGGCACAAATACAAAATTGTATAGCCACTCTTAGAAAATGGTTTGGCAGGTTCCTATAAAGTTAAATATACACATACCATATGACCTAGAAGTTCAGTTCAGAGATGGAGAGCTGGAAAGATGTTGCCTATCCCATCAAAGGGAAAATCGGACGAATTACAAACTAATGAGTTTTCTTGTACTCATCAAAGAACTGAGGTCATAGAGTAAATGTCTTCCCAAAATCTGGAGGGAGATAGGCAGCTACAGGGAGACACAAGCCTGGAGCATTTGCTTACCAGGGGCAGAAGCCATTATGAATATTAAACAAAAAATTGTGATGAACTCCTGGGGACCTAGCATGAGAACGCGAAGTTCCCAGGGGACTCAGCCATGTGGAGTTCCCACCCTCTTGCAGGCTTTTCCTCCAGGAATACCACCAGGCTCACACAGAGAATCCAGAAAGGTTTCCCTGTGGTGCTAGCAAGGAGAAGAGAACAGCCATTGCCAAAATCCTCCCAGACCCATTTCCCTGATCCCCCTTACAGAATGAAAAAGCTTAATCTGCAGGCACTGGTAAAATTGTGCTGCAACTAGGGGAAGGCAATGGAGGTCATCAAGGAAACTTGGCCCAGACCTACTTTCCTATCTTCCCAAAGTAACAAAAACTTCCATCTTCAGGAGCCAGGGCATCAAAGCTGTAGCTAGGTATACTCATGCTGCTGGGAGAAGCAAACAGGAAACAAGCTCTACCCATAGGGAAGGGACAGGAATATTGTGAAGGTGTTCCCCCGACACCACGGTCCACGGTGCTTGCCTAAGAATCAGGCTTAACTGAGACACCAGAGAGGACTTTCTCTCTCACTCCCATTTCCGTTAGAACCTTTAACATATTAACTACAGTTATTTTAACTTCTCTGATACTTTCATCATCTGTGTTATATCCAAGTTTGGCTCTGATGATTGCTTTGTCTCCAGGCTGTGTGTTTCTTGCCTTTTTGTAGGCAGAAGAATTCTATGTTGAAAATGTGATATGTTGTATAGCACAGTTAGATACTGAAGGAAATCTTTTGTACGTTTGGAGAAGAGTGTACAGTTACTTCTCCTAGGATTTTAGTATGGGTATGTCTGCTAGGATTTAGTATTAATCTAGTAAGGAGTTGTACTAAGTTTATTGTTGCTGTAGTTACCCTCAGTACACCAAGAGCCTTCAAGTCCTTCTACTCATGCCTTGTTTTGATCTCCACTTGGACTTGGGTCTTTCCATTGTGTGGTTCCCTAGAGAAAGTCTGTTTCTTAGAGCTTTCTTAGCTGTATTTCTTTTTTTTTTTAAGATTTTATTTATTTATTTGACAGAGAGAGAGACAGCGAGACAGGGAACACAAGCAGGGGGAGTGGGAGAGGGAGAAGCAGGCTTCCCGCGGAGCAGGGAGCCCGATGTGGGGCTCGATCCCAGTACCCTGGGATCATGACCTGAGCCAAAGGCAGACGTTTAACCACTGAGCCACCCAGGCCCCCCTCTTAGTTGTATTTCATGCTTATGTTTTCGTTGAGGCTTGTTGGTGGGTGGGGAGTGGGAGGGAGTATGTTTCCTGATGTCCTTAGTAAGTCTCAGTATTAGGCAGGTACTGTGAACCTGGGTCTCAGGGTTATGTGGCCCTCACAAGAGTTTCTGGCACTCTGCCAGATAGAATGCTGAGCCTAGCACTTATTACTCCAGGGATAGAGATTACTCCCCATTCCCACTCCCCATTCCCACTCCCAGACTTCCCTTCTCCCAGCTGCAGTAGGCTAGAGCTTTGATGTCCTTCCCCCTGCAGATGAAGGCTTTTGCTACTTAGGGGAGATAGAATGGGTAGGCAAGAGTTTCAATGGCAGTTTCCATATGTTTCTCCCAACTGCGGTGGGTTTTTACCAGTGACCTTAGGCAACATATTTTGATAGTTTTCAGCATGCAAACTAAGGCTTTTGTTTTGTATGGGAGATTGAGAAGATTGGTTTGTATACTTTCAGCAGCCCCTGCTGTCCATTTTCCTCAGTCTTCTCAGGATTCTCCTCAGCTTCCCTGCCAGTGCCTAGTGGTGTTCTAGAAGAAAAGGGTTCAAGCAGGTGTGAAACTCCCAGGTCTGCGACCCCCTAGGACTTCACACTCCCACAGTACTACACACTCAGCCTTTAGCAATTTGTTAAACATGTTTACCTTCATTTTCTTACTGGCTTATGTGACATTTGAAGGCATCTTTCCCGGATAATCAAATGCTCAGCTCCTATGTCTTCTTATAGGTGCCTGTCTCTAGATTTCAAGTTAGTTATTTTCCCAGAAACCTCATTTCATTGATGGTTTCAAGAAAAGTATTTAAGTTGCAGTTTGTCCAGCTTTTTTCTTGTGAGGATGGAAGTGATGCTCTTTCCAAGTCTGTATATCTCCACACAGAAGCCAGCCATCCTTTTGTTTTCATCCTACCTATATCATTACATTTGCATATAGTTAGGTCATGGTTTTTAATTTTGATAGTCTTTGTTCTTTAATTGATGTAGTTAGGCCATTTAAATTTCGTGGATTATTGATGTTTGGATTTAGACCTACCATGTTATTGTTTTCTGTTTTTTCCTTCTGTTTTTCATTCCTGTTTTACCTTTACTGCCTTGTTTTGGTTTATTTAAAACTTTTCAATATCCCATTTCAATATATCTGTTGAGTTTGACTATATCTTTGCATGTGGTTTTATAGTAGTTGCTCTAGGAATTACAAACGACATATTTAACTTTTCCACTTAGAATCAATATTTTCTCATTTCAGTTCAGATGTAGAAAACTTGCCACCTTATAGGCCTCTTTACCATCTCCTCTTTAGGCTATAGTTGTCTGATTGGTTACATTCACATACGTTGAAAACTACACACAATGTTATAATTTTTTTTCTCATTAAACTTTTGTTTTAATGGGTCTCAAAATTCTGTGACAGATTTTTGGTCAAGTTGTTTCCATTAAAAAGTACTGAGTTTAAAAACTAATGACTTAAATGCCACACACACACAAAAACCCCCAAATGGTCCACAAAACATTCTCCTTTCCTTCTGAAGGTTTTACAATGCATTATCATTAACCAGTTTTTTACTATTAAACTTAAATGGCCAATTAACATAAACAGTTCCTTTTTTTTAAGATTTTATTTATTTGACAGAGAGAGACACAGCGAGAGAGGGAACACAAGCAGGGAGAGTGGGAGAGGGAGAAGCAGGCTTCCCACGGAGTAGGGAGCCTGATGCGGGGCTCGATCCCAGGACGCTGGGATCATGACCTGAGCCTAAGGCAGATGCTTAACGATTGAGCCACCCAGGCGCCCCAACGCAAACAGTTCTGACACCATTCTTCCAACACTGATTAAGACTGGGGTGGCAGGTATTGGGGATAATATTCATTTAGCCTTCTGAGCTTTCTGGGCAGACTTGGTGACCTTGTCTGCTCCAGCTGCCTTCTTGTCCACTGCTTTGATGACACCCACAGCAACCGTCGGTCTCATGTCATGAACAGCAAAATGAACAGGATAGTCTGTCATGAATAGTCATGAACAGGATAGTCAGAGAAGCTCTCAACACAAATAGGCTTGCCAAGAACCATATCAATGATGACAGGATCACCAGTTTTCAATAACTTGGGACCATCTTCCAGCTTTTTTCCAGAACGATGATCTATCTTCTCCTTCAGCTCAGCAAACTTGCAAGCAATGTGAGCTGGGTCACAATCCAGCACAGGGGCATATCCAGCACTGATTCGGCCTGGATGGTTCAGGATAATCACCTGAACCGTAAAGCCAGCTGCTTCCATTGGTGGGTCACTTTTGCTGTCACTAGCCACATTGCCACAATGAACATCATTGACAGATACATTCTTTTTTAAAAAAAAATTTTTTTTATTATTATGTTATGTTTGACAGATACATTCTTTTTTTTTTTTTTAAGATTTTATTTATTTGACAGAGAGAGCACAAGCAGAGGGAGAGAGAGGGAGAAGCAGGTTCCCTGCTGAGCAAGGAGCCCGATGTGGGACTCGATCCCAGGACCCTGGGATCATGACCTGGGCCGTAGGCAGCTGCTTAACTGACTGAGCCACCCAGGCGTCCCTGACAGATACATTCTTGACATTGAAGCCCACATTGTCCCCAGGAAGAGCCTCACTCAAAGCTTCATGGTGCATTTCAACAGACCTTATACTTCAGTTGTAACATTGACTGGAGCAAAGGTGACCACCGTGCCAGGTTTAAGAACACCAGTCTCCACTCGGCCCACGGGGACAGTACCAATACCACCGATTTTGTAGACGTCCTCGAGAGGCAGGTGCAAGGGCTTATCAGTTGGATGAATTGGTGGTAGAATACAGTCCAGAGCTTCATGCATTGTGGTTCCACTGGCATTCCCATCTTTACGGTGACTTTCCATCCCTTGAACCAAGGCATGTTAGCACTGGGCTCCAGCATGTTGTCACCATTCCAACCAGAAATTGGCACAAATGCTACTGTGTTGAGGTTGTAGCCAATTTTCTTAATGTAGGTGGTGCCTTCCTTAACAATTTCCTAATATCTCTTCTAGCTGTAGGGTGGGTGGCTCAGTGGAATCCATTTTTTTAACACCAACAATAACTTCATTGAGGATGTACTTGGGTACCCTAATTTTGCATCAATACCACAGAAAATGACACATCTTCCAGAGCTAGATACACTTTCATCAGAAAGGGCGAGATCCTTTATAACTTGGCTTAGAGACAACAGACCATTAAGCCCAGTTCTTCACGTGGTAAAAGATGAGAGTCCTGCCAAAACGGAATTTTTTCAACATTTGATTGAAGACCGAACAGAAGCCGCATTCTCTTATTATGAATTTTTGCTTCACATTCAGCAGCAGATTTGTAAGTGAAGTAGAATAAAGTTTGAATAAGAAGAAAAAGACCCATAGCCTAGGTAAAGCATCATCTGTCAGAGAAGCACATAGGATATTTGAAATGAAGGCATTTGCTGTTACAAGACACAATGCATAGCATAGCACCCTGAGGCTTTGGCAGAAGGTAAAGGGGAAGAAAGAACCTGACAGATTTTCTTCAGCCTGAATTAATGGTAATGATGATGCTCTTTCACCGAGGCTCTTTTGAGTTGGTTTCTACACATTTCCAGTAGCGCAGCAGTACAGTGCTCTGTCCATTGCAAGCCAGCACATTTGTGTAGCTCTGTGGAATGATATGTCATAATGTCAAATTAGATCAGTCCCTTTTCCTGATAATTAATATAACATTTCTGGACTTGAACTCTGACAAGAGATGCCAAAAGGCAGTGGTACTGTGTTACTTGTTTATATGAATTACTTTTTAACAAGGAATGATTTGTATTCATGAATTCAATATTTTCCCTGTAAAAACAGTAGCATTTCAGTACATGAACTATAGAAAAATATATATATAATGTACATAAATGTTACATTTGTAAAGAAAATGTAAAAATGTAACTACAAAATATGAATTGCTTAAACTGTGCTGCATTGTTGGATGACAACCCTTTTTGTCACAGTTAGAGAATGAGGTTGACTAATGCGTATTATGAATTGAGTCCACAAAAGAAATACAAAACTCTCTGTAATTCTGTTAAATCTTTTATGTGGATTTATTTATGATCAGCCTACTAATTAAAAATATTTTGCTTGGGCGCCTGGGTGGCTCAGTTGGTTAAGCGACTGCCTTTGGCTCAGGTCATGATCCTGGAGTCCCGGGATCGAGTCCCGCATCGGGCTCCCTGCTCAGCAGGGAGTCTGCTTCTCCCTCTGACCTTCCTCCTTCTCATGCTCTCTGTTTCTCATTCTCTCTCTCTCAAATAAATAAATAAAATCTTAAAAAAAAAATAAATAAAATAAAAATAAAAATATTTTGCTTGACAATAAAAAAAGCGAGAAGGGCATGCTCATGGGTCTGCCATTCTTGGAGATACCAGCTTCAAATTCACCAACACCAGCAGCAACAATCAGGACAGCACAGTCAGCCTGAGATGTGCCTGTGATCACGTTTTTTATAAAGTCTCTGTGTCCTGGGGCATCAATGATCATTGCATAATACTTGCTGGTTTCTTTTTTTTTTTTTTTAAGATTTTATTTATTTATTTGAGAGAGAGAATGAGATAGAGAGCATGAGAGGGGGGAGGGTCAGAGAGAGAGGCAGACTCCCTGCTGAGCAGGGAGCCCGACGTGAGACTCGATCCCGGGACTCCAGGATCATGACCTGAGCCGAAGGCAGTCGCTTAACCAACTGAGCCACCCAGGCGCCCAATACTTGCTGGTTTCAAATTTCCACAGGGAGATATCAACGTTGATACCACACTCACATTCAGCTTTCAGTTTATCCAAGACCCAGGCATACTTGAAGAGGCCCTTTTCCATCTCAGCAGGCTCCTTCTCCAATTTTTTGATAGTTCTTTTGTTGATCCCACCACATTTGTAGATCAGATGACCAGTAGTGGTAGACTTGCCCGAATCTATGTGTCCAACAACAATGATGTTGATATGAGTCTTTTCCTTTCCCATTTTGGTTTAGGTTTAGGGATAGTTTTCATGACATCTGTCATTAGTGTTGAGAGTGTGAGGCTTCTGAATACTTTATCTGTGTAGGGTATGAGGTCCCTCAAATCTTTGAGATCAGCTTTATAAGGCTTAATGAGGCTTATGAGCTTTAATAAGGTTTATGAGGTACATGGGGGTTTGCATTCAAGGTGTGAGATCCCTAAAATTTTAGAGGGTCTGTGTTTCATGTTTAGATTTGATGCATTTGGGGTCTGTGCTCAAGGAGTATGGCCCTTGAACACTTAGAGTGGCTATGCTCCAAGATTTTTGTGTAAGGTATTTGGAGGTCATGTTCAGGGTATAAGATTTCTGAACTCTTTGAGGTCTGTGGCTCAAGGTTTTGACTCTAAAGTATTTGGTTGTCTGTGGTCACAGTGTGAGGCCTCTGAAGTCTTTGAAAATTTGTGTTGTAAGGTTTGAACCTAAGGTCATTGTGGGTCTATGATCAGAGTGTGAGGCCTCTCATACCTTTTAGTGTCTTTCTTTTAATGTTTGAGTCTGAGGTGTTTGGCAAGTCTCTGTTCAGGGTGAGAGGTCTCCAAAACCTGTGGGGGTCTGTTTCCAAAGGCTTAAGTTTCATGTATCTGGAGGTCTGCATTCATGGCATGAGGTCTCTGTACTTTCCGAGGATCTGTGTCCCAAAGATTCAGCCTGAGTTATTTATAGGTCTGTATTCAGAGTTTGAAGACTCTGAGATTTCCAGCTTCTGTTCTGTGGGTTTAGTCTTAGGAATTAAGAGACTTGTTTTCAGGGTGTATGGTCTTTGAACTTTTAGAATGTCTGAGTCCCACATTTCGGTCTGAGGTATTTGGGGGTCTGTGTTCAGAAAGTGAGGTCCATGAATTCTTTGAAAGTCTTTGTTCCGAGTTTTTTGCCTGAGGTGTTTGGAAGTCCATGCTTAGGGTAGGAAGTCTCTGATCTCCCTAAGGGCATATATTCCATGTTTTGAGTCAGATATTTAGAGGTGTGTGTTCATGTTCTCTGAAAATTTTCAGGGTCACTCCAAAGGTTTGAGTCTGAAGTAACTGCTGGTTTGTGTTCAGGGTATGAGGCCTTCTGAAATTTTTCAGGGTCTGCAGTGTAAGGTTTAAATCTGAGGTAACTGGGGGTCTGTGATCAAGTTGTAAAGTCTTTGAAACCTTTAGCTTGGATCCCAAGTTTCAGAGGTATTTTTGCCCTGTGTTCAAAGAATAAGGTTCTTGAAATCTTTTAAGTTCTAGGTTTCAAGTTTTTTGTCTGAGTTGTTTAGACGTCCCTGTTCGGGATGTGAGGTCTCTGAACTCTTTAAGAATCTACGTTCAAAGGTTTAAATCTGAGATATTTGGAGGTCTGTGTTCATGGGATAAGGACTCTGAAGTCTTTGAGGATTTGTGCCAAGATTTGAAACAGGGGTTCTGGGAGTCTGTGATCAGGGCATAAGAGGTATCTGAACTTATTAACTGTCTGTGCTCCAGAGTTTGATCTGAAGTATTTTGGGGTCTGTGATCTGAATGTGAGGTCACTCCAGGCTATAACGATGTTGGTGCGAAAGTTTGTGTTCTATAGGGCTGTGACTTCTGGGTTGGAGGTTCTGAAACATTTTGATGAACTGCATTCCCAGGTTTCCGTCTAATGTTGCAGGGGATCTGGGTTTGTGAATTCAGGGATTTGTGGTTGGAGTATGAGGACTCTGAAATTGCTGAGGGTCTTTGATATGAATTTTGAATCTGAGCTTCTGGAGTCTGTATTCAGCATGTGAGCATTCTGACCTTTGAAGGTCTATGTTGGCAGGTCAAGGTCTTAAGTGTTTGGCGGTGCATGTTCAGGTGGTGCCTGAGGTATCTGACTCTTTGAAGGTTTTTTTTTTTTTACGGTTGATTTTGAGGTATTCGTGCATCAATATTTTGAGAGTAAGGGTTTGAAGTCTTTGAGGGTCTATGATAATGCATTTGATGTATTTGTATGTCTGTGTTTAGAGTTTTAGTTCTGTGAAATCTTTAAGGGTCTGTGTTCCAAGATGTGAGGCCTTTTATGTCTGTTTTCTGGGTGTAATACTCACAAATCTTGTAGGGCCTTATTCTAATGTTTATATGACATATATGGATTTTCTTTTTTTTTAAAGATTTTATTTATTCATTCATGAGAGACAGAGAGAGAGAGGGGCAGAGGGAGAAGCAGGCTCCCAAGGAGCAGGGAGCCCGATGCGGGACTCGATCCCAGGACCCTGAGATCATGACCTGAGCCGAAGGCAGACGCTTAACCATCTGAGCCACCCAGGCGCCCCATATATGGATTTTTTTAAAGGAGTAAGTTTATTGAACTTGTTGAAGGTCTGTGTCAAGGTTGGAATCTCAGGTATTTGTAAGGATGTATACTGGGTATGAGGTCTATGCATTCATTGAAGGTCTAAGTTCCAAATATTGAATCACCAATATTCAGAGGTGTGTCCAGATTGTAATGACATAGTATATTCTCATGGTATGTGTTCCAAGGTTGGAGTCTGAGGTGTTTGGGGTCTCTTTTCAAGGATGGAGGAGCCTGACCTTTTTGAGGGTTTGTTTCCCAAGTTTGCTTCCAAGTTTTTTGGTTTTGTTTTGTTTTTTGGCATCTAAGCTCAGGGTGTGAGGTTCTGAACTTAAGAGGGTCAGTGCTCCAAGAGTAGTGTGTGTGGTATTTGGTTACTGATGTTTAGGGTGTGAAGTCTCTGAAATCTTTGAGGTCCTTTGAATGTGAAGTTTTGGGGGTCTGTGTTCGGGGTATGAGGTCTCTGAATTCTTTGGGACCTGTGTTCCAAGATTTGACTCTGAGGTAACTGAATGAAGTACCATTTCCTATTGAGAGGTCCTATATATACATAGCCAAAGGGTGGTAGGAACTTTTTTTTTTTTAACATCATAAGCACACTTCCAAAATAGTGTCTGTAAATTCAAATGTCCTAAATAAACCTTGCTTGTTATAGATTTCCATTATATTTTCTGAGGGGAAAAATGTCCTGAAGATATTGTAATGGTTGTTTTTAAAATGCAGCACATAATTGGCAGTAAAAGTGTTTCCAGGAAAAACATATTGTTTATAGTAACACAGTCTTCCATTAGCAGTTGTTTTAGAAGAACTCTTTGTGGATATTATATTTTTCTAAACCAAACTGTACTCTAGCTCTGCATTAAAATATCAGGACTATGTTTAAAGCATGCCTCAAATACCACATCCTGTACAAAACTTTCTTGGTCTTATAGATGCTAAAATGTTACCTAAAACCTTTCTGGAAATCCAGCCCACTCACACACATACCTCCCACCTCTAGCCAAAGGCAGAGTAGATTGTTCACCCTTCTTCACTCCTGTGGCATTATAATAATACATATTTTCTGTGAGATTTCATTTCACTCTGTCTGCTGTGCCTCCTCCCACTGAGAGCAGGGACAGAGACTATAACTTCTTTCGATATTTTTAGTTCCTTCCACGGTGCCTGACCTACAGTGGGTGGTAGTTATTTATTCATCCATTATTCTAATAAATCATCATGCCTTTAATTCTCTTTACCTGAATCCATTCTGTCATGTTACTAACAGTGTTGATCTGGTTTTGAAAAGAAGCGTTCATAAAGGGACCTGTGGTGGAAACTGGGATGCACCACCCAGATCCCCCATCAGACAGCTGTCAGCCCCCTTCAGGGATTGTCCCAGCTGGAGAGAGCTGCTTCACTCAAGGTCACACTCCTTCCCTGGATGGCCTACATTTAATGACTGATCAATAGGGGGATATAGGGCGCCTGGGTGGCTCAGTTGCTTAAGCAACTGCCTTCGGCTCAGGTCATGATCCTGGAGTCCTGGGATCGAGTCCCACATCGGGCTCCTGGCTCAGCGGGGAGCCTGCTTCTCCCTCTGACCCTCTCCCCTCTCATGCTATTTCTTTCTCTCTCTCAAATAAATAAATAAATAAAATCTTTTTAAAAAATAGGGGGATATAAAGGTATGACCATCTAACCCCAACCTGGGATAACTTTGATGGGCACTCAAGAGCTTCCCAAGGGGTCAGCCATGGCAGTAATAGGGCCTGCATCACCATTCAGCTTCTCCCTCTACCCATCCTGGCTACATTGTCAAATTTGTTGGCTGGAAGTTGTTCATTCTGTTTTCTTATTGCCATTTTAATGTCTATAGGGTCTCTGTTGATAACCCCATGTATGTTCCTGATATCAGTGATTTGTTTCCTCTCCCTAGTCTTACTCAGTCTAACTAGAAGTTTGTTAATTTTGTTGATCTTTTCCAAGTTCTGACTTTTGGCTTTGTTCATTTTCTCTACTGTCTGTTTCCAATAAAGTTTATTTCTGCTCTTTATTATTTCCTTCCTTCTCGTTACCAGGGATTAACTTTGCTCTTCTTTTTCTGGCTTCTTAAAGAGAGAACTTAGGTCACTGATTTTACATACTTCTTTTCAAATATTATCATTTAAAGCTATAAATTTTCCTCTAAGCATTCCTTTCATTCAATCCCATGAATTTTGATCTGTTCTACTTTCACTGTCATTCAGCTCAAAATATTTTCTAATTTCCCTCATGATTTCATCTTTGACCCATAAATCATTTTAAAATATGTTGTTTAGGGACACCTGGGTGGCTCAGTTGGTTAAGCCTCTGCATTTGGCCCAGGTCATGATCCCAGGGTCCTGGGATGGAGTCCCCACATCAGGCTCCCTTGCTCAGCAGGGATCCTGCTTCTCCCTCTGCCTGCCACTCCCCCCTGCTTGTGCTCTCTCTCTCTCTCTCTCCCTGACAAATAAATAAATAAAATCTTTAAAAAAATAAAGTATGTTGTTTAATTTCCAGATTTAGGGGGTTTCCAATATATCATATAATTGACTTGTGATCATACAGAATATGCTCTGTATAATTTTGGCCCTTTAAAATTTATCAAGATATGCTTTAAGGTCCAACCTATGGTCTATTGTGGTGAAAGGTATGATGTGCACTTGAAGACTGTATATTCTACAATTGTTGGATAGAGCATTCTATAGATGTCATTTAAGTCAAGGTGGTTGGGGCGCCTGGGTGGCTCAGTGGGTTGAGCATCTGCCTTCGGCTCAGGTCATAATTCCAGGGACCTGGGATCGAGCCCCGCAGTGGGCTCCTTGCTCAGCGGGGAGCCTGCTTCTCCCTCTCCTGCTCCCTCTATGCTATCTCTCTCTCTCTCTCTCTCAAACAAATAAAATCTTTAAAAAAAAAAAAGCTTTAAGTCAAGGTGGTTGATAGCAGTGCTTAAACCATCTGTGTCTTCACTGATTTCATTTTTGGTCTAGTCATTGTATCAACTAAAGAGGGTGTTCAGATTTCCTGCCATGATTCTGTCAATTTCTGCTTCATGTATATTGAGGCTCTATTATTAGGTACATACATATTTATGATTGTTATATCTTTCTAAGGAACTGTCCCTTCATCATTATGACATTTTCCTTTTACTGTCTTCAAGTCTGCTTTATCTGGTTTATAATATCCACTCCATCCTTCTTATGTTTTTTGGTGTGTATAATATAACTTTCTCCATTCACTTACTTTCAAACCCTCTGTAGCTTTATATTTAAAGTCTGTGTTTCTTGTGTGTAGCATTTAGTAGGGCCTTGCTTTTTATCTCCTCTGTACATCTCTATGTTTTATTGTTTATGCCACTAACATTTGATATAATAATTGATAGGATTGTGTTCAGGGATATCAGGTTATTAGGAAGGGAGGTTGTTCTGTGTGTCCCCTCTGGTTTTTGTTTTATTTGTTTTTTTTTTTAATTTATTTTTTTGCTTGTTTATCTGTTCTCTTCCCTCTTCCCCGCCTTCTTTTGGATTATTTGAATATTTTTGGTCAGCTGAAGAAACCCCAAACCAGGAATGGTATTTAGGATAGCAGTAAACAGGCATTAAGTTCCCTGTGAGAGACAACAGTGTTACATCATTCATCAAAATTAAGAAAAAATGGTCACTCCACCCTTAGAGATATTTGTCTGTGTTGTTCGCTAAAGTTTTCCCAACTCCTAGAATAATCCCTAGCCACATAGTAGGTGCTTAATAAGGATTGGCTGAATGACGAAACTCTTTGACCAAGCAATCCTACTTGTAAGAATATATAATAAACCCTCTCGGGGCGCCTGGGGGGCTCAGCCGTTAAGCGTCTGCCTTCAGCTCTGGTCATGATCCCAGGGTCCCGGGATCGAGTCCCGTGTCGGGCTCCCTGCTTGACAGGAAGCCTGCTTCTCCCTCTCCCACTCCGCCTGCTTGTGTTCCTGCTCTCGCTATCTCTCTCTCTGTCAAATAAATAAAATCTTAAAAAAAAAAAAAAAAACCTCTCACACACACAGAGAGAGAGCTATGTGCACAAGACAGAAGGAGAAAACAACTGGTAAAAACATTAAATGTCTATTAATAGCCAACAGCGTACATTGGAAGGTAAATGAGTGATGAGTGTTCATGTTATACCATGGAGCACAAGTGAGCTGCAAAACAGAATAAGGGGGATTGATCTGTACTGGCTAGGATTTCTCCATGACATATCATTAATGGGTTGCAAGTGGGTAATGCTCATAGTGGGACCTTGTTAGTGTGTGTGTGTGTGATGTGTGAGAGCAGAGAAAAATGTCTGGAATAAAACACCTTTAACTGACCCCACTTTAACTAACCTGTGAGGTGGGGAAGAATGGGGTAGATGATAATAGCCTAATGTAGTCCATATATTTAGATATCACTACAGGGCTGTGTGAGATTGGGGATATGAGGAGCATAGAGGGATAGGGTCTCAAACTCATAGGGACATGTAACTATAGATCATGAGAGAAATCCCTCATCCTGACTTCTATTTAGACCATGAGCCCTTTAAGAAAAATGTCTATTTTGTAATTCTTTACCAAATAGTCCTCTTCTCATATTATCCATATCAATCAATGGCACCATCACCCATTTCATTTCCCAACACAGAAACCTGCTCTCAACATTTTACACCTACCTCTTCTTCACCCCAAGTCCAAATCCTTGCTGAGTTCAGTTCGTTTTACTTCCCAAATACCTGTCTAATGTGCCCAATTCCTTCCATGTTTACTACATCCACTTAGTCCCCTTTGGCAAATTAATCTAGTAACTCTAGTAACTAACAAAAATAGTCTAGTAACTCTAGTAACAAAATAGTCTAGTAATTCTAGTCTTCTAACTCTCTTATAGTTTATTTTCCCCTTGATAATTTGCTTTCAAATTCCGTGTTTCTTTTCAGAGTGATCAAGTTGAAACCTGTAATTCATAACTCACTGCAACAACAAGTGGTATTTTTTACTTTCTACTGATGGCTTCATAGGTGTTGTTGAGGAAGAAGTTGGGTCTAACTATTTCACTATGTATTGATTTCCTATTTTTTTCCTTTGTCAATCTACAGTCTTCCAGAAAGCAAGAAGAGTGATCCAAGTGATCCTCAGAATTGCTCAGAAAGTAAAAAGTGCTGTAGATGAGGCTTAAACCCATGATCTTGGCATTGCTCACAAATAGTACTGCCTGTGCATACTGTGACCTAATCAAATGAGCCACTGGAACCAAAACTGGGGAATAGTCTAGGAAGCCTTAATAAAGAAACTTATCTTGACAATGCACAGTCTCTTCACAGGGACCTGGGTTTTGCCTGTATTGCCTTGGCATTTTCCAGAACACTTAAAGACTTTTGCTGACCTTCCATCCCCTCTGCAATCCTTCCCCACACCAGCAGTCAATACTGCATCTCAGATCTTCCTTTTGCTATAAATACTACCCCTGCTCACTCACTGATTTCTAACCTGACAAAGATATCAAAACATTTACTACCCTGGAACAGTTAGAGAGCTAGGAATATGAGCCTTTAGAAAAATCATTTTTTTAATTGTAAACAAAATGGTAGAAGCATATGGGATTAGCCATATGCTTAACTCATTGAAATTATACTATGTATAAAAAGTCTCTCAAGTAACATCTTCCTTCTTTTAGATAAAAGTGTTTGTAAACACTAGTGTGGAAGCATATGTGAATAGCCCTGTGCCGAAGCCTTGAAATTACGCTGTGTATAATGCATCTTTCAAGTTATATCTTCATTCATGAAGATATAAGTGTTTGTAAACTTATGTGTGGAAGCCTGTGGGAATAGACTTATGCTAAACTCATTAAAACTATGCTGTGTGCAAAAAATAAAAATAAATAAAATTATAAACAAAACAAAAAGTGATTAATGTAAATTAGGAAAATGCAAGTAAATAATAAAAGAAGGAAAATTACTTATTGGAAAATTACCCAGAATTTCACACTCAAGAATACCACTTAATATATCGTATAGTTTCTGTAAGAGGAAGAAAAACTTTCTCTCTCTACCCTCTTAGATTCTTTGCTTTGGTTCCTGCAAATCAGACTGATAAAAGGCAGATTAACAAGAGAGAAACAACCAGAAGTTATTAACACATGCATCCTTTATACTTGGGAGCTTTCAGCGATGATTAACTCAAAGAGGTGGCTAGAATTTGGAGTCTATATACTTAACTTAGTAAGGGAAAAGGAAGTGGAGAAAGGGTTCTTAGCAAAAAGCAAACGACTTTTTGGAAAGTTAAATGGGCCCTTGGTAGAATAGATGGGAGATTTAACTGTCAGCCTTAAAAATAAAATAGCCAGGTCCATAGTCTCTCATGGTTCATCTCTCCCTCTGATTTCCCCACCTTCCTTTTTCCCTTCCTTCTCCTAATGTCCACCATGCTATTCCTTATGTTCCACAAATAAGTGAAACCATATGATAATTGACTTTCTCTGCTTGACTTATTTCACTTAGCATAATCGCCAGTCCCATCCATGTCAATGTAAAAGTTGGGTATTCATCCTTTCTGATGGCTGAGTAATATTCCATTGTATATATGGACCACATCTTCTTTCTCCATTCATCTGTTGAAGGGCATCTCGGCTCTTTCCACAGTTTGGCTATTGCGGACATTGCTGCTATGAACATTGGGGTGTGTATGGCCCTTCTTTTCACTACATCTGTGTCTTTGGGGTAAATACCCAGGAGTGCAATTGCTGGGTCATAGGGTAGCTCTATTTTTAACGATGAGAGACTATGGACCTGAGAAACAAACAGGGTTTTAGAGGGGAGGGGGGAGGGGGGATGGGTTAGCCCGGTGATGGGTATTGAGGAGGGCACGTACTTCATGGAGCACTGGGTATTATATGAAAACAATGGATCGTGGATCACCACATCAAAAACTAATGATGTATTGTATGGTGACTAACATAACATAATAAAATTTTTAAAAAATGGTCAAAATGGTAAAAAAATAAAATAGCCAGTGATTTAACCAGCAAAAATGACTTTTTTCAGGAATAGCAGAGAAACTGCAATTCAGGGCATGCAAACTGTGATGAACCATAGGCAGGTCCAAGGACAAATTAGAGGGGCTTGCTTTTTGTAGAAGAAAGGAGGGAGCTGGGAAGGGTTGTTTTGAATGGAAGTTCATTGGAGGAGAGAGAGTTTGAGGTTGTGGCAGCTTCTCACTGGCTGAGTTGTGGTGGTTTCTCATTAGCTGGGCTGTTGCTGCGCAAGGAGAAAATCTTCCTTCTTCCTGCTGGGATACATAAAGTAAGCTACAACAAGTCATGCCTGAGTGGGACCCTCCCTTTATTGCTTCCCAACTCCATTTTGAGTTAGGTTTCCTTTATTCATTCTCACATAATAGTCTTTTTTTAAAGATATTTCTTGGGCGCCTGGGTGGCTCAGTTGGTTGAGCGACTGCCTTCGGCTCAGGTCATGATCCCAGGGTCCTGGGATCGAGTCCCACATCGGGCTCCCTGCTCTGCGGGGAGCCTGCTTCTCCCTCTCCCACTCCCCCTGCTTGTGTTCCCTCTCTCGCTGTGTCTCTCTCTGTCAAATAAATAAATAAAATCTTTAAAAAAAAAAAAAAAAGATATTTCTTTTTTTATTTGAGAGAGAGAATGAGAGACAGAGAGCACAAGAGGGAAGAGGGTCAGAGGGAGAAGCAGACCCCCTGCCGAGCAGGAGCCCGATGTGGGACTTGATCCCGGGACTCCAGGATCATGACCTGAGCCGAAGGCAGTCGCTCAACCAACTGAGCCACCCAGGCGCCCCTCACATAATAGTCTTAACGACAATGTCTGTTTGGATGTAGTACCAACTTATCTTCAGAAGAGAAGATAAGAGTTGCTCCCACGGAGAGTATTTATGATAATTGAGTTCTTTGGAGTCCTTTAGAAAGGCTCTGCTTTTAAGCAGATAAGAGATTACAGGAATTCCAAGTCTTTCAGCTCAAAATAATTCTTATGCCAAAGTTGCATATTTGGAGGTGGCCTACCCTGATCCTCTTCATTTCCTTCTAGGCTTTTGCTGTGCATTGCTAAAAGCAATGTCTGGCCCATATTAAGCACCCATGTGTGAACTTTTCTTCTGATGTCTCTTGACTTCTCCTTTCTGCTTTTATTGTTTCCTCCTCCCTCCCTCTTACCTTCTCATCCCTTTTGCCATCTCCATCACATTCTCACATCTCTCACTCACATCCCACCCAACTGTTGCAAGCTGAGCCCTCCTGGCTCTGTGCCCTGAGGTCAGGAACCCTGCACTACTAGCTGTCCTTCTTCCACCAGGGCAAGATTCCTGCTTAATGAAATGACCTCTATGAAGTTCATCTAAAATCCAAATCCAATTTTTGTTTCAAGTAAAGAAGAGAATGGTTGAATGCATGAATGCACTTCAGGGATGACTGACTGGAGGAAGAAGTTCCTGCTGGGCTTGTGACTGAGTTTAGGGGTGAACAGGGGCTCACACAAGGTCAGCCCCAATCACGAGGGCATGTCTACCATTGACTGAGTTGGCTGATTCCTCCAGGGGTAAGCGGGCAGGGAGGAGTCAGAGATAACTCCAAAATGTATGCACACTCCAGCACCAAAGCCCTGTCTTCCAAAGTCATGAGGACCAGCCCAGCTACTGAGGCGCCTGTGCAGAATAGTAGCCAATGACAGCACAGCATCTGAGGGAAGGAGCAAGACTTATGAGGACTTGAAATCCTCTATAACTGGGCAGAACTGGGGCATGAAAGTTCTCTAGGACCAATCAGAGCCCAGGAACATCTTTGATTTCTGTTCCCCTCATCCCAGAGCCAGTGTCTGCCCTGGATACTCAGTCTTAAGGCCAATTCAAAGTGGACAAAAGGATGAAGAGGTAGACTAAGAACAATGATAGAGGTCACAGAACAGGTGAATGTCAAGGCTGGAAAGTGGGTGTCTGCTTAGAGCCCAAGTAGAAGCCAGGAGGATAGGGTTGTCAGATTCTTATCTCCACCAGGAGTGGTATTGATTCCCCTCCACCCTGAACTACAGTTTATGGGTCTAGCACAGCCCCTCCCAACAGTAGACCATTCCCTCCTTATATCCCCCCGCTATATTATACTAGTGAAATGCTCCATCCACAGCTCCTTTCCCAATCACTCAAAGGAGTCCTCTATCCACATCAATCCTCATGCACTCTAGACTGTCCCTTCCTGTTTACCCATCCCAACATCCAGAAATGGATTACTGCAAACCCTGAATTTTTTGTAGGAAACAAAGGCCCAGTTTCCAGTTGCTGGCCTCAGAACTTCAACCTGGCATGTGGTTCAGAGCCCCTTCCATGGGACTTAAGCCTGGGGTCCAGAAGAGGAACCAAGTGTTTCTGCCCCAAGGGAGTCAAGTTTCAGAGCCTTTGCACTGGCTAGCCATGTCTAGTCCACTCTTTACACAGCCTTGCACTTGGCTCATTTCTCAAGGTTCTGTTCAAACATCACCTCATTTGAGAGTCTTTTCATTATCACCCCAAATAAAATGTACAATACCCCACATCATTCCTTGCTATCCCCTTAAGCATGTTTTGTTTACCCCTCTCCCTTCTACCCTCAGCCCTGGAGTAAGGGCCAGGTGTTTTGGGGCCCGCCAAGGAAGGTTATATTCCTGCAGAATAGCCCAGTAGAGGAGGATTTGTCTGGCCTTTTACCAACAAGAACATTAATCATATTGGAAATTACTTGGGTTAACGGATTAACCCAGAAGTCCAGGGCCTAGGCCTGAGTGGGGAAGGAGGACAGACACGGGTGAGACACATAAGTGCCATTTGCCCGTTAAAGATATGGGAGTAATAAGGCCCAGAGGATGTGGGCCCCAAGATCCAGGAAAGGTGGTGGGTGGGGAGTGAGACCTCATCCCAACCCCATCCCACCCCATTTTGGGAACCGCTGCAGAGTAGGAGGCACTATAAAGAGCTGAAGGGGGCCCATGGGGCACCGGTGGAGGACATTGTGGGCGAAAAGTTAGACCCTCCCAGGTAGAACATCCCCTCCACCCACTCTCAGGACCCTGGAGCACTGTGGATACTCAGCTTTTCATCACTGTGATCTTGGGCCCCTCTCCCTCCCCTAGCAGGCGCACAGTCCAACAGTCCAAAAGCTAGGATTGGGTCTTTTAAAGCCTTTAGAAATGGAGACTGTGAGAAAAGCCTCAGAGCATTGCCACTCTGGAGGCTTAGACCTGGAGTTTGGTTCAGGCCATGGCAGATAGATAGAGAAGGAGGCTTGACCAAGGGTGTGGACAGATGTGGACACCCACATAAATCCTCTCTGATCAGCATGTTCCCTGTGGCATAGCTTTCCTCACAGAGTTGACCCTCTCCACAGAGCCAGCTCCTGGAGTCTGCATAGTAAGGGCATCCTAGTTTACCTGAGTCCTCACCTGCTCCTCTGAGAATAGTAAGGTCTTGTCACTCAAGGTGAGACAGGTCCCAGGCCCAGGGCTTTCCACATCTGCAGGCCAGGAACAATGTCTGCAGGAATGGGAGAGGCCTGGTAACTGGGGTCTTCTCCTTTATCGCACCTTCTGAAGTATCCAACATAAGCACCTCCATCCTCAGAGCCCTCAGAAAGCTTTCTCTCCATGCCCTGACCAGTCTGGTATTCAGCCAAATGCAGAGAGCCTCCCTCACCTTTCTGATGAGGCCCCAGGCCTCAGAGTTGATTCAGACCCCCAAACAGTTTCTAGAACTCATACCTTGTGATAAAGACACTGAAGCAGCTTAGAGACTTCACACTATGTAAGGAGACCCCCCAGAGATGTCATACTGTGGATACAGATCCACAGATAACACAGAGACCACACACCTGGGACTGAACACAGACCCCCCTAAGCAGCTCACAGACGTCACACCCAGAACAGAAAGTCCCAAACAGTAAAGAGTCTTCACACCCTGGCACAGACCCTCAAAAAGCCTACTAATATCATGCCCTGGGTCACACATACTCAAACAGCTCAGAGACCTGACATCCCCGTTGGAGTGGAGCCACTCGACACTGAGGATATATAGACCCCTAAATATCCAGACCTCACAACCTAAAAATAGATCCCCAAAGAGTTCAGTATAATACATACACTCCATGTATCTCTGAACCTAGACAAAGACCTCTGAATAGGTGAGAGACCTAATATCCTGGGCACAGACCCCCAAAGACCTCAGAGAGCTATCCAAGCACCAGTCCATCAAAGCAACTCGACAACTCCCTCTGGACACAGACACATGAACAGCTCAGAAAGCTCATATCCTGGACACAGAACACCAAAGAACTCAGAGACCCAACAGCCTTGAAATGGACCTCCAGAAATTACACAAACCTTACATGCTTAATAGACTCACCAGAAATTTGGATACATCATATCCTGGGGCACAGATCCCCAAATAGCCACAGAAAACACATACTTGAAAATAGACCATCAAATACTTCAGAAATCTCACAATGCACCTGTACAGCTTGGAATCTTAAAAAATCTTTATATAGGGGCTTCTGGGTGGCTCAGCCGTTAAGCGTCTGCCTTCGGCTCAGGTGATGGTCCCAGGGTCCTGGGATCGAGCCCCGCGTCGGGCTCCCTGCTCTGCGGGAAGCCTGCTTCTCCCTCTCCCACTCCCCCTGCTTGTGTTCCCTCTCTCGCTGTGTCTCTCTCTGTGAAATAAATAAAAAAAATCTTTATATAGACCTCTTCCCCTTCCCAAAAAGAGCTCAGAGAATCCACACCCTAAACTCAGACCTCCTAAAAGCCACAGAACTCACACCCTAGAAATCATACTACCGAACAATACATCTTACATCTTAGACACAGAACTGTATATAGCCTGAGAGATCCCCATGGAGCTCAGGACTTCACCCACAATCAGTGCATAGCTCTGACAACTAATGAACTCAGAGACCTCACACTCCACATAGACCCTGAAACAATTGACCGACCTCATACCCTCAAACACTGCCAAACAACTCAGCATCCTTACACCCTGGAACAAGGATTCCTATAGAGTTCTGAGACTTCACACCAAGAATGCAGATCCAGAAAACCTCAGAAACTTCAAAACTTAGGACATAGACCCCCAAAGAACTCAGAGACATCACACGCTGAATACAAACCTCCAAAAAGCTGAAAGACCTCACACCAGGAAAAAGGCAAACAATTTAGAGATCTAATATCCTGTGCAAAGACCCAAAAATAGACTTATAGATTTCAGAGCCTGAATACAGATCCCCTAAAGAGGTGAAAGACTATAAACATTGGGAAACAGACCCACAATTAACTTAGGAACCTCATACCTTGGGCCACTTTTTCAAAGTGCTTAGACAACTCACACTGTGGTCATAGGCCTGTGAAATAGTCCCAAAACATCATCTTCTGGGACACAGACCACAGAAGAAATCATGCACTTTACAGCCTTGGCACAGGGCCCCATGTTGTTCAGAGGCCTTCAAAACTCCAGATACTTCATACTCTGAACAATGAACTCCAAAACTAAAAGACCTCACATCTTGCATATGGACCCAGGTGAAGAATCTCCAACATAAGACACCTGTCACCCTGGGACACAATTTAGAAACCTCAAATCCTGGGACACTGACTTTGAAAATGTTCAAAGACATTGCACTTTATTTTTTTATTATTGAAGTATAATTGACATACAATGTTATATTAGTTTCAGGTGTACAACATATTGATTCAACAATTCCATATATTCCTCAGTGCTCACCATAGCTACTCAAGTGTAGTCACTATCTGTCACCATACAATGTTATTACAATATTATTGATGATATTTCCTATGCTGTACTTTTCATTTCTGTGACATATTTATTTAAAACTGGAAGTTTGTACCTCTTAATCTCCTTTATCTATTTTGCCCATCCCCTTATCCACCTACACTCTGGCAACCACCAGTTTGTTCTCTGTATTTAAGAGCCCATTTCATTTTTTGTTTGTTTGTTCATGCATTTTGTTTTTTAGATTCCAAGTGAAATTATATGGTATTTGTCTTTCTCTGACTTACTTCACCTAGCATAATACTCTCTAGCTCCATCCGTGTTGTCACAAATGGCAAGATCTCATTCTTTTTTATGGCTCAGTAATATACCACTCTGTGTGTGTGTGTGTGTGTGTGTGTGTTATATAACATCTTCTTTATCCATTCATCTGTCAAGGACACTTGGGCTGCTTCCATACTTTGGCTATTGTAAATAATGCTGCAATAAATAGAAGGGTGCATATATCTTTTCAAATTAGTGTTTTAGTATTCTTTGGGTAAATACCCAGTAGTGGAATTGCTGCATCTTATGGTATTTCTATTTTTAATTTTTTAAGAAACCTCCATACTGTTTTCCACAGTGGCTGCACACATTTGCATTCGCACCAACTGCAAGAGGGTCCCTTTTTCTCCACATCTTCACCAACACCTATTGTTTCTTGTGTTGTTGACTTTAGCCATTTTGATAGGTGTGAGATGATATCGCATTGTAGTTTTGCTTTGTATTTCCCTGATGATAAATGATGATGAGCATCTTTTCATGTGTCTTTTGGCCATCTGGATGTCCTCTTTGAAGAAATGTCTGTTCATGCCTTCTGCCCATTGTTCATCGGATTACTTGTTTTTTGGGTGTTCAGTTTTATAAGTTCTTTATATATTTTGGATACTAACCCTTTATCAGATATGTCATTTGCAAATATCTTCTCCCATTCTATAGGTTGCCTTTTAGTTTCATTGATTGTTTCCTTCACTGTGCACAAGCTTTTTATTTTGATGAAGTCCAAATAGTTTATTTTTGCTTTTGTTTCCCTTGCCTCAGGGGACATATCTAGAAAAAAAGTTGCTATGGCTAATGTCAGAGAAGTTATTGCCTGTGCTCTCTTCTAGGATTTTTATGCTTTCAGGTCTCATATTTAGGTACTTAATCCATTTTGAATTTGTTTTTGTGTATGGTATTAGAAAGTGGTCCAGTCTCATTCTTTTGCATGTTATCATCCAGTTTTCCCAATACCATCTGTTGAAGAGATTGTCTTTTTCCCATTGGATATTCTTTCCTGCTTTGTCAAAGATTCATTGACCATATAGTTGTGGGTTCATTTCTGGGTTTTCTGTTCTGTTCCATTGATCTATGTGTCTATTTTTGTGCCAGTACCATACTGTTTTGATTACTACAGCTTTGTAATATAACTTGAAGTATGGAATTGTGATGCCTCTAGCTTTGCTTTTTCATTTTCAAGATTGCTTTGGAGTCCTTTGTGGTTCCACACAAATTTTAGGGTTGTTTGTTCTAGTTCTGTGAAAAATGCTGTTGCTATTTTGATAAGGGTTGCATTGAATGTGTAGATTGCTTTGAGTACTATACACATTTTATTTATTTATTTATTTTAAAGATTTTATTTATTTGAGAGAGAGAGAGAGAAACAGCATGAGAGGGGAGAGGGTCAGAGGGAGAAGCAAGCTCCCTGCCGAGCTGGGAGCCCAACACAGGACTTGATCCCAGGACTCTGGGATCATGACCCGAGCCGAAGGCAGTCGCTCAACCAACTGAGCCACCCAGGCACCCCCAGTAGTATACACATTTTAACAATATTTGTTCTTCCAATATATGAGCACAGAATGTCATTTTTTTAAAGATTTTATTTATTTATTTGAGATAGAGTGAGAGAGAGCACAATCAGGGGGATCAGCAAGCAGAGGGAAAAGCAGGCTCCCCACTGAGCAGGGATCCCAATGCAGGACTCCATCCCAGGGCTCCAGGATCATAACCTGAGCCAAAGGCAAACACTTAACCAACTGAGCCACTCAGGTGCTCCGGAATGTCATTTCTTTGTGTTGTCTTCAATTTCTTTCATCAATGTTTTATAATTTTCAGAGTACAGGTCTTTCCCCTCTTTGGTCAGGGTTATTCCTATGTATCTTAATATTTTTGGTGCAATTTTAAATAGGATTGTTTCCTTAATTTCTCTTTCTGCTGCTTTATGATTGGTGTATAGAAATGCAACCAATTTCTGTACATTAATTTTGTATCCTATAAGTTTACTGAATTTGTGCATCAGTTCTAGCAGTTTTCTCATGGAGTAGTTTGGGTTTTCTATATATAGTATCATGGTATCTGCAAATAGTGAATGTTTTACTTCTTTCTTACCTATCTGGATGCCTTTTATTCCTTTTTCTTGTCTGATTGCTGTGGCTAGGACTTCCAGTACTATATTGAATAAAAGTGGTTAACAGTGGACATCCCCATCTTATTGCTGATTGTACAGGAACAGTTCTCAGTTTTTCCCCACTGAGGATGATATTAGCTGTTGAGGTATGTTCCTCTGAACATACTTATTGGAGGTTTTTATCATGAATAGATGTTGTACTTTGTCAAATGCTTTTTCTGTGTCTATTGAAATGATCATATAGTTCTTATTCTTTCTCTTATTGATGTGATGTATGTTGTTGATGGAATTGTGAATATCGATCCACCCTTGCAACCCAGAAATAAATCCCACTTGATTGTGGTGAATGATTTTTAATGTATTGTTGGATTTCTTTTGCTAGTATTTTGTTGAGGATTTTTACATCTATGTTCATCAGAGATTGCCCTATAGTTCTTTCTGTTGTTGTTGTGTCTTTATCTGGTCTTGGTATCAGGGAAATGCTGACCACACAGAATGAATTTCTAAGTTTTCCTTCCTTTTTATTTTTTCGAATAATTTGAGAAGAGTACTATTAACTCTTCTTTAAATGTTTGGTAGAATTTGCCTGTGAAGCCATCTGGTCCTGCACTTTTCTTGTTGGGAGTTTTTTGGTTACTGACTGAATTTCTTTTCTGGCAATTGGTCCATTTGAATTTTCTATTTCTTCCTGTTTCAGTTTTGGTAGGTTATATGTTTCTAGGAATTTATCCATTGGAGGTTGCCCAAATTGTTGGCATATAGTTTTTCACAATATTCTCTTATGATTATTTGTATTTCTCTGGTATTGTTTGCTATTTCTCCTCTCTCATTTGTGACTTTATTTATTTGGGTCCTTTCTCTTTTTTTTCTTTAAAGATTTATTTATTTATTTATTTATTTATTTATTTATTTGAGAGAGAGAGAATGAGAGACAGAGAGCATGAGAGGGAGGAGGGTCAGAGGGAGAAGCAGACTCCCTGCCGAGCAGGGAGCCCGATGCGGGACTCGATCCCAGGACCCTGGGATCCTGACCTGAGCCGAAGGCAGTCGCTTAACCAACTGAGCCACCCAGGCGCCCTTTTCTCTTTTTTTTCTTGATAAGTCTGGCTAAAGGTTTACCAATTCTATAAATTTTTTCGAAGAACCAGCTCCTGATTTCATTGATCTGTTCTATTGGGTTTTTTAAGTTTCTTTATCATTTATTTCTGCTCTAATCTTTATTAATTCCTTCCTTCTGCTGGTTTTAGGTTTTGTTTGTTCTTTTTCTAGCTCTTTTAGGTGTAAAGATAGGTTATTTATTTGAGATCTTTCTTCCTTCTTGAAGTAGGCCTGTATTGCTATAAAGTTCCCTCTCCAACCACTTTTGCTGCATCCCAAAGGTTTGAACCATTGTGGTTTCATTTTCATTTGTTTCCATGTGCTTTCTTATTTCTTCTTTTATTTCCTAGTCAACCCATTCATTGTTTCATAGCATGTTGTTTAACCTACATGTATTTGTGATCTTTCCCAGATTTTTTCTTGCCCGTGACTTCTAGTTTCATAGCATTATGGTCAGAAAAGATGCATGATATGACTTCAGTCTTCTTGAATTTGTTGAGCTTTGTTTTGTGGGCTAATATGTGATCTATTCTGGAGAATGTCCCATGTGCACTTTAAAAAATGTGTATTCTGCTGTTTTAGGATGGAATGTTCTGAATATATCTGTTAAATCCATCTGGTCCAGTATGTCATTCGAAGCCATTGTTTCCTTGTTGATTTTCTGTTTGAATGATCTGTCCATTGATGTAAGTGGGCTGTGTTTAAGTACCCTACTATTATTGTATTACTCTCGATTAGTTCCTTTATATTAGTTATAACTATTTTATGTATTTGGGTGCTCCCATGTTGGGTGCATACATATTTACAATTATTATATCTTCTTCTGGATTGTCCCCTTTATTACCATATAGTGCTCTTCTTTATCTCCTGTTACAATCTTTGGATTAAAGCCTATTTTGTACAATATAAGTATTGTTACTCTGGCTTTCTTTTGACATCCATTTGCATGATAAATGTTTCTCCATTCCCTCACTTTCAATCTACAAGTGTCTTTAGGTCTAAAATGAGTCTCTTGTGGACAGCATATAGATGGGTCTTGTTTTTTAATTCATTCTGTCACCCCATGTCTTTTGATTGGAGCATTTAGTCCATTTACAGTCAAAGTAATTATTCATAGATATGTATTTATTGCCATTTCATTACCTGTTTTGTAGTTGCTTCTGAAGATTTTCTCTGATCCTTTCTTGTCGTTCTCTCTTTCATGGTTTGCTGGCTTTCTTTAGTGATATATTTTAATTTCTTTCTCTTTATTCTTTGCATATTTATTAGTGTTTTTTTTTAAGTAGGCTCCATACCCAGCATGGAGCCCAACACAGGGCTTGAACTCACAACCCTGAGATCAAGACCTGAGCTGAGATCAAGAGTCAGATACTTAACAGACTGAGCACCCAGGCACCCTTATTAGTGGTTTTTGATTTGTGGTTACCATTAGGCTTGTATATAACCTCTTCTGCATATAACAGTCTATATTAAGTTGATGGTAGTTTAAGTTTAAACCCATTTTTTACTACTCTCTTCCCCACATTTAGATATATGGTGTCATGTTTTACATCCTTTTATTTTGTGAGTTCCTTCACTGATATTTTACAAAAATATTCATTTTTACTGCTTCTGTGTTTCTTATCTTCATACCCACAAGTATCTCAACACAGATATTGGGGTACATACCCTCTAAAAGTTCACAGATCTGAAACTCTGAACACAGACTCCAAACACAGGGACAAAAACACTCAAGGAACTCAGAGACCTCACATACTGAGAAACAAAACCCCAAAACTGTCTAGAAACCTCACACACTAAGAAATGCAAATCAAAACTACAATGAGATATCACCTCACACCTCTTTGAATGACTATCATTAAAAAGACAAGAGAAAAATGTTGGTGAGAATGTGGAGAAAAGGGAACTCTTGTGCCCTGTTGGTGAGAAGGTAAATTGGTATAGTCACCATTTCATTACAAGAAACAGTATGGAAGTTCCTAAAAGAAAAAATAAAAATCAAAATAGAACTACCATATGATCCAGCAATCCCACTTCTGGGCATATATCCAAAGGAAATGAAAACTGGATCTTCCTTTTTTCAATATATTTTTTTATAGATTTTATTTATTTATTTGTCAGAGAGAGAGAGAGCAAGCACAAGCAAGGAGGGCAGCAGGCAGGGGGAGAAGCAGGCTCCTCGCTGAGCAGGGAGCCTGATGCAGGACTCGATTCCAGGACCCTGAGATCATGACCTGAGCCAAGAGCAGCTGCTTAACCAACTGAGCCAGCCAGGCATCCCAAAAACTGAACCTTTTTTTTTTTTTTTAAGATTTATTTATTTATTTGAGAGAGCGAGAATGAGAGAGAGAGAGAGAGAGTACATGACAGGGGGAGGGTTAGAGGGAGAAGCAGGCTCCCCGTCGAGCAGGGAGCCAGATGCAGGACTCAATCCAGGGACTCCAGGACCATGACCTGAGCCGAAGGCAGCTACCCGACCAACTGAGCCACCCAGGTGCCCCCCGAAAACTGAATCTTGAAGAGACATCTGTACCCCATGATCAATAGCAGCATTATTAACAATAGCCAAGATATAGAAACAACCTAAGTGTCTGTCAACAGATGAATGGATAATGATGTGATGTATATACATATTTATAAAATTCAGCCATGAGAAAGAAGGAAACCCTGCCATTTGCAACAATCTGGATCCAACCTGAGGGCATTAAGCTAAGTGAAATAAGACAGAAAAAGACAAACACTGCATGGTATAACTTCAGTGTGGAACCTGAAACTAAGAAAGCCAGACTCAGAGAAATAGTAGAGTAGTAGGTACCAGGGGCAAGGGGTAAAAGAAATGGGGAGATATTGGTCAAAGGGTACAAACTTCCAGTTATAAAATGAGTAAGTACCTGGGGCACCTGGGTGGCTCAATTGGTTAAACATCTGACTTTTGATTTCAGGTCAGGTCATGAACTCAGGGTTATGAGATCGAGCCTTGAGTAGGGCTCTGCACTGGGCATGGAACCTGTTAAAGATTCTCTCCCTCTCCCTCTGTGCCTCCCCCCTCACTCATGTAATCCCTCCCTCTCTCATTTTCTCTCTCAATCTCTCTCTACCTCTTAAAAAAAGGATGAATAGAGGAGGAACAAGATGGCGGAGGAGTAGGAGACCTAAATTTCATCTGGTCCCAGGAATTCAGCTGGATAGGGATCAAACCATTCTGAACACCTAGGAGCTCAACAGGAGATCGAAGAAAGGAAGAGCAGCAACTCTCTGAACAGAAAAGCGACCACTTTCTGGAAGGTAGGACATGGGGAGAAGTGAATCCGAGGCGATATTCGGGAGGATAGACAGCGGGGGAGGGGGCCTCCATCTGCCGCTTCTGGCAAGTGATAGAGCCGCGGAGCACAAAATGAGAACTTCTAGAAGTCGGCTCCACTGAGGGACGTCGCTCCAGTGGCTAAGCGGGGGGTGGGGGGGGAGTGGAACACTCGTGGGATAGGGGCGCCTGGGTGGCTCAGTCATTAAGCGTCTGCCTTCAGCTCAGGTCATGGTCCCAGGGTCCTGGGATCGAGCCCCGCATCAGGCTCCCTGCTCCGCGGGGGGCCTGCTTCTCCCTCTCCCACTCCTCCTGCTTGTGTTCCTGCTCTCGCTCTCTCTCTCTGTCAAATAAATAAATAAAATCTTTAAAAAAAAAATCTTTGGGATGCAGCAAAGGCGGTCCTAAGAGGAAAGTATATAGCAATACAAGCCTTTCTCAAGAAACGAGAAAGGTCTGAAATACACAACCTAACCCTACACCTAAAGGAGCTGGAGAAAGAACAGCAAATGAAGCCTAAACCCAGCAGGAGAAGAGAAATAATAAAGATCAGAGCAGAAATCAATGAAATAGAAACCAAAAGAACAGTAGAACACATCAACAAAACTAGGAGCTGGTTCTTTGAAAGAATTAACAAGATTGATAAACCCCTGGCCAGATTTATCAAAAAGAAAAGAGAAAGGACCCAAATAAATAAAATCATGAATGAAAGAGGAGAGATCACAACCAACACCAAAGAAATACAAACAATTTTAAGAACATATTATGAGCAACTATACACCAGCAAATTAGATAATCTAGAAGAAATGGATGCATTCCCAGAGATGTATAAACTACCAAAACTGAACCAGGAAGAAATAGAAAACCTGAGCAGACCTGTAACCACTAAGGAAATTGAAGCAGTCATCAAAAATCTCCCAACAAACAAAAGCCCAGGGCCAGATGGCTTCCCAGCGGAATTCTACCAAACATTTAAAGAAGAATTAATACCTATTCCTCTGAAACTGTTCCAAAAAATAGAAATCGAAAGAAAACTTTCAAACTCGTTTTATGAGGCCACCCTTACCTTGATCCCAAAACCAAAGACCCCATCAAAAAGGAGAATTACAGACCAATATCCTTGATGAACAGGGATGCAAAAATTCTCACCAAAATACTATCCAATAGGATCCAACAGTACATCAAAAGGATTACTCACCACGACCAAGTGGGATTTATCCCTGGGCTGCCAGGTTGGTTCAACATCCACAAATCAATCAATGTGATACAATACATTAATAAAAGAAAGAACAAGAACCATACGATCCTCTCAATAGATGCAAAAAAAGCATTTGACAAAGTACAGCATCCTTTCTTGATCAAAACTCTTCAGAGTATAGGCATAGAGGGTCCATACCTCAATATCATAAAAGCCATCTATGAAAAACCTACAGCGAATATCATTCTCAATGGGGAAAAACTGAGAGCTTTCCCCCTAAGGTCAGGAACGCGGCAGGGATTCCACTATCACCACTGCTATTCAACATAGTACTGGAAGTCCTAGCCACAGCAATCAGACAACAAAAAGAAATCAAAGGCATCCGAATCGGCAAAGAAGAAGTCAAACTCTCACTCTTTGCAGATAGATATGATACTTTATGTGGAAAACCCCAAAGACTCCACCCCAAAACTGCTAGAACTCATACAGGAATTCAGTAAAGTGGCAGGATATAAAATCAATGCACAGAAATCAGTGGCATTCCTATATACCAACAAGACAGAAGAAAGAGAAATTAAGGAGTCGATCCCATTTATTGCACCCAAAACCATAAGATACCTAGGAATAAATCTAACCAAAGAGGCAAAGGATCTGTACTCAGAAAACTGTAGAATACTCATGAAAGAAATTGAGGAAGACACAAAGAAATGGAAAAACGTTCCATGCTCATGGATTGGAAGAACAAATATTGTGACGATGTCAGTGCTACCTAGAGCAATCTACACATTTAATGCAACCTATCAAAATACCATCAACTTTTTTCAAAGAAATGGAACAAATAATCCTAAAATTTTTATGGAACCAGAAAAGACCCCAAATATCCAGAGGAATGTTGAAAAGGAAAAGCAAAGCTGATGGCATCACAATTCCGGACTTCAAGCTCTATTACAAACTGTAATCATCAAGACAGTATGGTGCTGACAGAAAAACAGACACATAGATCAGTGGAACAGAATAGAGAGCCCAGAAATGGACCCTCAACTCTATGGTCAACTATCTTCAACAAAGCAGGAACGAATGTCCAATGGAAAAAAGACAGTCTCTTCAACAAATGGTGTTGGGAAAATTGGACAGCCACATGCAGAAGAATGAAACTGGACCATTTCCTTACACCACGCACAAAAATAGACTCAAAATGGTTGAAAGACCTAAATGTGAGACAAGAGTCCATCAAAATCCTAAACGAGAACACAGGCAGCAACCTCTTCGACCTCAGCTGCAGCAACTTCTTCCTAGAAACATTGCCAAAGGCAAGGGAAGCAAGGGCAAAAATGAACTATTGGGACTTCATCAAGATAAAAAGCTTTTGCACAGCAAAAGAAACAGTCAACAAAACCAAAAGACAACCGAAAGAATGGAAGAAGATATTTGCAAATGACATATCAGATAAAGGGCTAGTATCCAAAATCTATAAAGAACTCATCAAACTCAACACCCAAAGAACAAAGAATCCAATCAAGAAATGGGCAGAAGACATGAACAGACATTTTTCCAAAGAAGACATCCAAATGGCCAACAGACACATGAAAAAGTGCTCAACATCGCTCGGCATCAGGGAAATCCAAATCAAAACCTCAATGAGAGGGCGCCTGGGTGGCTCAGTCGGTTAAGCGACTGCCTTCGGCTCAGGTCATGATCCTGGAGTCCCGGGATCGAGTCCCGCATCGGGCTCCCTGCTGGGCAGGGAGTCTGCTTCTCCCTCTGACCCTCCCCCCTCTCATGTGCTCTCTCTCATTCTCTCTCAAATAAATAAATAAAATCTTTAAAAAAAAAAAAAACACCTCAATGAGATACCACCTCACACCAGTCAGAATGGCTAAAATTAACAAGTCAGGAAACAACAGATGTTCGCGGGGATGCAGAGAAAGGGGAACCCTCCTACACTGTCGGTGGGAATGCAAGCTGGCGCAGCCACTCTGGAAAGCAGTATTCCTCAAAAAGTTGAAAATGGAGCTACCGTATATCCCAGCAATTGTACTACTGGGTATCTACCCCAAAGATACAAATGTAGGGATCCGAAGGGGTACTTGCATCCCGATGTTTATAGCAGCAATGTCCACAATAGCCAAACTATGGAAAGAGCCAAGACGTCCATCAACAGATGAATGGATAAAGAAGACGTGGTATATATTTACAATGGAATATTATGCAGCCATCAAAATGAATGAAATCTTGCCATTTGCAATGACGTGGATGGAACTGGAGGGTATTATGCTGAGCGAAATAAGTCAATCAGAGAAAGACATATATCATATGATCTCACTGATATGAGGAATTCTTAATCTTAGGAAACAAACTTAAGGTTGCTGGAGTGGTGGGGGTGGAAGGGACGGGGTGGCTGGGTGATAGACATCAGGGAGGGTATGTGCTATGGTGAGCACTGTGAATTGTGTTAGACCGTTGAATCACAGACCTGTACCTCTGAAACAAATAATACATTATATGTTCAAAAAAAAGAAGAAGATAGCAGGAAGGGAAAAATGAAGGGGGGGAAATCATAGGGGGAGACGAACCATGATAGACTATGGACTCTGAGAAACAGAGGGTTTTAGAGGGGATGGGTTAGCCTGGTGTTGGCTATTAAAGAGGGCACATACTGAATGGAGCACTGTGTGTTATATGCAAACAATGAATCATGGAACACTACATCAGAAACTAATAATGTAATGTATGGTGATTAACATAACATAATAAAATTTTTTTAAAAAAGGATGAATAGGTTCTGGGGATGCAATGTACACCACGGTGATTAAAGCTAATAATACTGTATCATATAATTAAAAGTTGCTAAGAGAGTAGATCTTAAGTGTTCTCAGTACAATAAAGAAATGATAATTATGTAAAAGGATGGAGGCGTTAGCTAATGCTATAGTGGTAATCATTTTGCAATATATAAATGTACCAAAACAATACATTATATACCTTAAACTTAAACAATGTTATATGCAATTATATTTCAGTAAAGCTGGGGAAAAAAGAAATAAACCTCACACCCTTCAAAAGATCCCCCCAAATTTCAGAGACCTCATCTGCTGGAGAAAAGATCCCCCAGACAGCTCAGAGTCCTCACCCCCCTGGGACACAGACCCTCATGGAGTTCCAAGATGACATACGGAGGACACAGACCCCATAACAGCTCAGACATTGCAAACTCTGAACAGAGACCCTCAAGTACCTTAGGGTCCTTACTATACCCTAGAGAAAAAACTGCAAAGAGCTCAGGGACCTCACACCCAGGAGAAGAACACTTGCCCACTGCCTAGAACTCCACTCAGTATACAGTATGTGCTCATTAGTTGTGGTTGAATGAATGACTCCCTTGATGCAGCAATTCCACTTCTTTTTTTTAAGATTTTATTTTTTTAATTTATGTGACAGAGAGAGCACAAGCAGGGGGAGCGGCAGGCAGAGGGAGAAGCAGGCTCCCCGCTGAGCACGGAGCTGGATGTGGGGCTTCTTCCCAGGACCCTGGGTTCAGGACCTGAGCTGAAGGCAGACGCTTAACTGACTGAGACACCCAGGAGCCCAGCAATTCCACTTCTAAGAATGTGTCCTAAAGAAACACTCATATACATGCACAGAGCTGTGTGCACAAGAATGGGAAGAGCAAACTTTTATTAATTTCTAATATTCTGATTATTGCCATTATTATGCACTGATATGTTTTTCTCCCCCATGGAATAAGGACCTTATTCCCCTTAGGGTAGGCCCCATCTGTCCACCTCTGCAGCCCCGGTGTGAGACCCTAGTATGAGAACAGGGGCATTCACCACAAAGGTCTGGAAAAGAAAGAAGAGAAACATGCATCCTCCTCTGTCCCAGAACCCCATTACTATTAGAAAAACCCAGTTCTGTGGCCCCTACAAGATGGTGCTCCTGGGATAAGGTGGTGGCCTTGCCCTCTCTGTCAACCTCAGAGTTTCACAACCTGCTGAAGAGGGTGCAGGTCCCCTGGTGAGGATGTGTGGGGACCCAGCACCTCACAAGGGGGCAGGCTGTGAAAAGACCTGGGGCCCATGTAGGCCCCCACCCTGCATATGTCAAAAAGATAGCCAACTGAAAAGTTAGAGGGAATGGTCCACACAAAACCACTGTCACGGGGCACCTGGGTGGCTCAGTCGTTAAGCGTCTGCCTTCGGCTCAGGTCATGGTCCCAGGATCCTGGGATCGAGCCCTGCGTCAGGCTCCCTACTCGGCAGGAAGCCTGCTTCTCCCTCTCCCACTCCCCCTGCTCGAGTTCCCTCTCTCACTATCTCTCTCTGTCAAATAAATAAATAAAATCTTTAAAAAAATAAAAAAAAAAACCCCACTGTCACTACCAACAGCAATTTTAAGTTCAGGGGTTTCCCAAAACCACCCTCAGTTTCAATAATTTGCTGGAAGGATTCACAGGGCTCACGGAAAGCTGTTATACTCATGGTTATAGTTTATTATAAGGAAAGAATACAGATTAAAATTAAAATAAGCTAACGGCAGAGATGAACAGGGCAGGGTCCAGGAGGATACCAAATGCAGAGCTTCCAGTTGTTCTCTCCCCATAGAGTCAGAGCAGTGTTATTCTCCTGGTATTGATATCTAACAATAGCATAGAGTACTGCCAACCAGGGAACTCACCCAAGCCTTAATGTCCAGAGTCTTCAATGGGGCTCCTTGATGTAGGCACATTTGCCTGCCGACATGGCTGGTCTTAGTTTCTAGCCATCAAGAGGCCAAGGCACATGACCCAAAACCCCCACCCTTCATCATGTTGTTGGTGTAGCTCTGAGTCCCCACTTCACATCACATAGCTACTATCTGGCTGCACTAGGTCCCCCACACTAAATCATACTGTTGGTGTGGCTCAAAGCCCCCACTCTAAATCACAAGTTAGTAACTGCCGGACTAAGATCCCAAGCAAACAAAGACACTCCCATCAAGCACGACATTCCAAGGCCTAGAGCTTACGGTTCAGAAGCTGAGGACAAAGGCCAGACCTCTGTCTGGGCAAAGTTAAATTCTTTACTATCCAATATTATACACTGTTATAATAATATACACATGGGGGGTCATCATGGAAAGTTGTTAATAATGGAGAGTCACATAAGCGGACACCCTGCAACCTCCTGGGTGGGACATGTGTGACATTCTTCCAGGAATCTCCTAACTATCTTAATGCTAATACCTTGCTAGAGGGGAAAACAACCTTACCTTGACAATGGCAAGGCCTCAGGTATCTTGTAGGTTGGTCCTCTTTAGCATATGAAAGTTCTTTTGAAACCTCCCTTTTCCTTACTTCCCCCACCTCCTGAGTATATAATCACCGCTCCTCAAAGACCCTGGTGCGGCAGCTCTTTCTGCCCACGGGTCCTGTCTCCGTGCTTTAATGAAACCACCATTATGCACCAAAGACGTCTCAAGAATTCTTACTTGGTCGTCAGCTCCGGACTTCACCCCACCAAACCTTATCTATATTCCAAACCCCATCAACAGACATCCAAACATTTTATGTAATTAACCCACTTAAATTTATAAGCAAACCAATGAGGGTGGGCCTCTTAATATTCCATTTTTTGAAGATGAGGAATACTAAGGTATAGAGAAATTTATTCAACTCTCCAGGCTCCACAGCCAGTCTATGGGAGAAGCAGGGTTCACACCCTGCATTTTGTGACCCTACACGTCCTCCCTTAAAACTCTTTTCTGCCTTGAGTAGTATTACCAGATGTCCACACATGATGCCTGCATGACCATACTTTATACAGGACGTTCTAACATCATGTTGTCATGAATAATAGTGATCTCAGGGGCGCCTGGGTGGCTCATTCGTTGGGCGTCTGCCTTCGGCTCAGGTCATGATCTCAGGGTCCTGGGATCGAGCCCCGCATCGGGCTCCCTGCTCTGCAGGAAGCCTGCTTCTCCCTCTCCCACTCCCCCTGCTTGTGTTCCCTCTCTCGCTGTGTCTCTCTCTGTCAAGTAAATAAATAAAATCTTTAAAAAAAAAATAGTGATCTCTTAGTAGAAACAGCTGTTTAACTTCTTTACTGACAGAACCTAGGGAGTTTCCCTCACTCTCGCCCTCATAGGACACCCCCACCATCATCAGAGAAACAACAGCCAAGCCCTTTAGCATAGCATTTATGACCCAACTTAAGCCTGGACTACTTTTCTGGTTATTCCAATCACTCTTCTCCTACATTCATTCATCCATTCATTCAGTAAACTAATATTTCGTGAGGGCCTGCTATATGCCAAGTATAGCCAAGCACTGTGCTAGTGATGTGGTTTTGGAATATAGGTGAGGTTCAGTGGGGTGGAGTCCGGAGCCAACGACCAAGAAAGAATTCTTGAGACGTCTTTGGTGCACAATGGTGGTTTTATTAATGCACGGGACAGGACCCATGGGCAGAAAGAGCTGCTGCACCAGGGTTGCCAGGGGTGATTGATTACATAAAAGGGAGTGGGGGAAGGTAAGGAAAAGGGAGGTTTTCAAAAGAACTTTCATATGCTAAAGAACACCTACAAGATAACGCTAAAGAGGACCTAAAAGATATGGCAGGCCTTGCCATTGTCAAGTTAAGGTTGTTTTTCCCTCTAGCAAGGCATTAACATTAAGATAGTTGGGAGCTTCCTGGAAGAACGTCACACATATCCCACCCAGCAGTGGGGTGGGGGGAGGTTGCAGGGTGTCAATTTATGCTTTGTCTTCAGCTAGCCTTCTGCTCCCTCATCACTAGGACCTGGGAATACAGCTATAAACAAAACAAAATTCCTGCTTCTACAGGGGTTACATGCTGGAACAGAGGTCAGCAAACTTTTTCCTGTACAGGGCCAGATAACAAATAGTTTAAGCTAAGAGAGTCATATGGTCTCTTTCATAACTACTCAACTCTGCTATTGTAATGCAAAAGCAGTCATAGACAATATGTAACGGGATGGGTGTGGCTGTATTCTAATAAAATTTTATCTTCAGAAACAGATAGTGGGTCAGTTTTGGCCCATGGGCAATAGTTTGCCAACCTCTCTTTGAGAGGCAAATCGCAGCCCTATACCCCTGAAACAAATAATACATTATATGTTAATTAATTGAATTTAAATTTTTCAAAAAGAGACTGCATGTAAAAGGATAAAAAAAAGGGGGGGGGGTGCCTGGGTGGCTCAGTCGGTTAAGCATCTGCCTTCCGCTGGGGTCATGATCCCAGGATATTGGGATTGAGTCCAGCATTGGGCTCCCTGCTCAGCGGGGAGCCTGCTTCTCCCTCCCCCTATGCTGCTCCCCCTGCTTGTTCTCTCTCTCAAATACATAAATAAAATATTTTTAAAATAGAGACATGGGCATTGGCGATGTGTTGGCATTAAGCCAATACATTAATAGATATATGTCAGGTGGTGATGAACGCTATGGAAAGAAATTAAATAGGGTGAGGAGGTAGAGACTGACTGTGGCTTGCAGCTATTTTCCAAAGGAGGTGTCTGAGAAGGCCTCACCAGGAAGGAAATAAGAAGCAGAGAGGCCTAAAGGAGATAAGGGAGTCAGCCATGGGGTTATCTGGGGGTGGTGTCCCAGGTTAGGGGAAGCATCAGGATAAAAACCTCGAAGTCAAAGTGTCTCTCTCTCTCTAGCATCACATCCTTCTGGTCTCTCTGCTCTAATGACCCCTATCAGTGAGGCCTTCCCTGCCCACCCTAAATATAATCCCTCCACCCCCAGTGTACCCCAACATACCCTTTCCTCCAACCTGGCCTTATCTTTCTATGCAGCACATGCCACTCTCTGCTATATATATTTACTGACCTAATCTATAAAATCAGGGACTCTTGGTTTTGTTCTCTGTTGTATCCTCAGCACCTAGAACGTACTCAGGCACATGGCAGGTGGTCAGAAAATTTTCTGAAGGTGGCTAGAAGCCAGGCACTTGGCACACATTACTAAAACACAGAGATACGCTCCAAGGTGGGCATTTTCCTGAGACTCAGAGAGGAGAGATGACTTGCCTAAGGTCACACAACCAGGACTTGAGGGCTCCAGGCTTTGAAATGAAGTCTTCCAGGCTCCAGAACCCACAAGTCCTGGATTATTTGGGTGTCAGGCTTGAGGTGAGATGGCCCCAACATCTGAGGACAAAATGTGTCCATCCACTACAAGATGGGTACCCAACTCCATGTCTGATGTCAGAAGACACAGAAGAAATCCCCTGCAATGAGATCTCCACAAAGCAGTTCAGGGGAGATCCTGTGACTCCCCCTAGACAGTGGGTGTGACCCCCTCAATCCCAGGGAATGGACTGAAGGAAGTAGTCACCCACTACTTCCATGTAGTCACCTACATGGGCTAAGCAGCAAGATGTGGATGAGTTTACAAAAAGTCTTATCACACATGCCTCTCATGGTCTTTTTGGACAGTGACCAGACTAGCAGGAGGAGGGCACTCATATCTGGGATGTGGTCTTTGATCAAATTTCTCAGAATGACCTCCTGGAGAGACATGAAATCTGGGTTAGGTAAGGTTGGTGGATTTGTACCCACCATAATGCTTCTATAGAGGCCCTCACCATACACATTATAAACTTACAACACACACACACACACACACACACAACAGATGGATACAGTAGAGATACATTTTTTTCTTTAAAATATTTTATAACTGGGGCACCTGGGTGGCTCAGTCGTTAAACGTCTGCCTTCGGCTCAGGTCATGGTCTCAGGGTCCTGGGATCGAGCCCCGCATCGGGCTCCCTGCTCGGCGGGAAGCCTGCTTCTCCCTCTCCCACTCCCACTCCCCCTGCTTGTGTTCCCTCTCTTGCTGTGTCTCTCTCTGTCAAATAAATAAATAAAATCTTTTTAAAAAATAAAAATAAATAATAAAATAAAATATTTTGTAACTTCTAAAACATAATGAGAGTGAAAAAACAGATGAGTAATAGCATAAATTTACACATTACAAATCTTGTGTTTCTTTATATAATGCACTACATACCATTTTAACAAATTTATACCTAAATTGAACTTTTTTCTGGCTCAGTTTTACACAAATTCATTTATTATGTCATGAAAATGTATACTTTTAACAACTTTATTTTTATTTTATTTAAGTCTTTATTTTAATTCCAGTTAGTTGCCATACCATTTAAGAAACAAAACAAATGAGCAAAGGGAAAAAGAGAGAGAGAGAGAAATCGAGAAACAGACTCTTAACTACAGAGAACAAACTGAAGGTTACCAGAGGGGAGGGAGATGGGGGGAACAGGTGAAACAGGTGATGGGGGGCGCCTGGGTGGCTCAGTCGTTAAGCATCTGCCTTCGGCTCAGGTCATGATCCCAGAGTCCTGGGATCGAGCCCCACATTGGGCTCCCTGCTCGGCCAGGAGCCTGCTTCTCCCTCTCCCACTCCCCCTGCTTGTGTTCCCTCTCTTGCTGTGTCTCTCTCTGTCAAATAAATAAAATCTTAAAAAAAAAAAAAAAACACAGGTGATGGGGATTAAGAAGTGCACATGTCATGATGAGCACTGGGTGATGTATGGAATTGTTGAGTCACTATACTGTACACCTGAAACTAATATAACACAGTAGAGATACATTATAATAGCTGATATTCACTGAGCATTTCCTCTATGTCAGATCCTATTTAAGAGTGTTCTACTTTCCACATAGTAATTCATTCACTCTCTTCCTACCAGAGCCCTTACTTACATCTTTCAAGGTTACATTTAAAAAGCACCTTCTTGGGGCGCCTGGGTGGCTCAGTTGGTTAAGCGACTGCCTTCGGCTCAGGTCATGATCCTGGAGTCCCGGGATCGAGTCCCACATCGGGCTCCCTGCTCGGTGGGGAGTCTGCTTCTCCCTCTAACCCTCCCCCCCTCATGCTCTCTGGCTCTCATTCTCTCTCTCTCTCTCTCTCTCTCGCAAATAAATAAATAAATCTTTAAAAAAATAAAAAGCACCTTCTTCATGAGGGTCCAACTCTTGATTTCAGCTCAGGTTATCATTTCGGGGTCTTGAGATCAAGCCTCAAGTCAGGCTTCTTGCTCAGCAGGGAGTCTGCTTGAGTTTCTCTCCCTCTGCCTCTCTTCTTGCTCTCTAAAATAAAAATAAATACATCTTTTTAAAAAAAAAAAAAGCATCTCCTCATGAAATCTGCTCTGATCATTGAACTTGAAGGTGACCTCTTCTTCCTTCAAAAGTTTATGACATTCACTTGTACCCCCTTGGAACTTCTGGATACTTCTTTATCTAAGTTATTTGTGGGCATGCTTCAATATTATAAAAAGCTTTATTCCAAGACCTTGTCTCATACATCATTTTCCTTCACCAAGTTCACATGGTACCTGGAGTATTTGAGTCTAGGCTTAGCGACTTTCAGAGTATTTGGCCCCTCCCCATGTCTCAATTCCCTTTATCTGTCAAATGAAGAAGATAATGATATCACCCTGGTAGGATTGTTGTGGAGAATAAGATAATGCATATGAAACCCTTTTCTAAAATATCCTAGGTGACCTCAAACCATGCTCAGTGAAATGGGATGACTGGGTTATATTTAGGTAATTCTCTGCCACGGCAGTATACCACATAAGAATTCCTGAAAATGAGACCCGGATCCTGATTCAGTACGCTTGGAGTGGGGCCTGAATATGGGCATCTTTAATAAACTCCTGGGTGATGCTAAGACCATACTCTGAGGAGCTAGGATATAGCACTGTGCTCAGGAATCCTGGGTCAGGATTCTGAGGCTGTGCCAGGGCTCAGCTGGAAAGAGTACTGCAATAGACTTGTCATGTCCTCCAAGGGAACAGCCAAGGGAGGCTGCTGGCAAGAAAGCCAGGGATTTCCCCTGTGCATCCCTCTGGAAGCATGCCATTTTACTCAGGACATGGGAATCACTGAATCCTAATGCACAGGGCCAACTTTCCCATGCAAAGATGAAATAACTGGTTCCCTTGCCCTCACCAGCAGGAACTGTGTTCTAACTTATCTCTAGACTACTGGATATTGCTTTGTATAACTACATTCACTCCTTTCAGCCAATAGCACGGAGTAGTGGGAGCAGTCGGTGAAGTCCAGAGGTACCACAGTGGCTGAGAGAGAGTGCAACTGTGTGACTTGGGCTAGGAATCAGGTGTGCCTAAGAGTTAGGACTGAATCTTTGAAGCCACGTGGGGAATTACACTGGAAGGAGGGAAGGAGTGCTGTAGAAAAGGAAACAGATTTCACAAAGTGAAGGAAAATTCTTTATTTTCACCATTTTGTCCAGGACCTCTTTTCCTTAAAAAAAAAAAAATACACACACAACTGTACAAGTAATACATATTAAAAAAAAACAAGTAATACATATTTATTGTTTTTTAGAAGATACAGATCAATAAGCTCCTCCATAATTCCACAATGTATACTATTAATACTTTAGAAGGAAACTCTATGGGTACATCCTCATGCATCTCCATTTCCTTAGAAATGACACTTCCAAGATAGAGTGCTGTGTACTTCACATAACAACTGTACTCGGTGAACTGTCTGTGTCCTTAGCCCGTTTTCCTATTCTTTTTCTTCTCTATTGGTGAAGATCCTTTACATATATTAAGTATCTTTAAAAAAATATGCTTATTTTTAATTCATCTGGGATGTATTCTGCTATAAGGTATGAAGTATAATCCTGAAAGTTTGCATTTATTATTAGTTTTTCTAAACTGTGAAACTGTTTTCCTGTCAGCATTAATTGAATAATGAAGACTCTCATCTTAAAAAATTACATTGTTCGATCCTTATAACCCTGAGGTATGTACTCTCATTAGCTCACCCTGCAGACAAGAAAATTAAAGCATAGAAAGGGTGAATAGTTTGGTAAAGAGTTGAGCCAGACTTTGTTTTAGAAGTTGTCAATAAACCTTATTTCTATTAAATAAATGTTAAGCAGATCACTTTATTTCATCCCTCAGATGTAACTGATTCCCATAAAGGAGCTGGGGCATTTGTCTCCAGAGTCCCTACTCCTTGGGGACAGCAATGCTGACCTGTTGTACTGAATGGCTCCTCTTCTCTGAGAAGACATTTAAAATACGTCATTTATCCCAAAAAAGTGAAATAAAGGAGGAATAGAATTCTTCATCCTTATCGGTACTTTTTTTTCAACTAAAAACTTGTAAATCGTGGGGCGCCTGGGTGGCTCAGTCGTTAAGCGTCTGCCTTCGGCTCAGGTCATGATCCCAGGGTCCTGGGATCGAGCCCCGCATCGGGCTCCCTGCTCGGCGGGAAGCATGCTTCTCCCTCTCCCACTCCCCCTGCTTGTGTTCCCTCCCTTGCTGTCTCTGTCAAATAAATAAAATCTTCAAAAAAATAAAAACTTGTAAATTGTGATATTCAATGCTACATTATTAAAAACAAAACAAATGCACCTGTGAAAACAGAAGAGGTACAGTCCAAATCTTTTAGAGTCTGCCCAGAATGACTTTCTGATTCATTCCATATTTCTTATCCTATTACTCTTTCTTCCTGAATATTTATTTTTATATTATCTAAAACTATCCTCAGCACTACTGCCCTGGTCTAAAACCTTCAGTAATTCTCCATGGCAGTAAGGTAATGTCCAAACATCCTCCAGTTGTCCTTTGAGGCCATTCACAATGTGGCCACAGCCTGCCTTTCAATCCAATTCTCCACCCCTCTTCAGGAACAGAGCTATGCATGTTGCTTTTTCTTTTTTCTTTTTTTTTTAAGATTTTATTTATTTATTTGAGAGAGAGAGAGAGTGAGAGAGAGCCCAAGAGGGGGTAGGGTGGGAGGGAGAAGCAGACTCCCTGCTGAGCAGGGAGCCCAATGTGGGACTCGATCCCGGGACTCCAGGATCATGACCTGAGCCGAAAGCAGTCGCTTAACCAACTGAGCCACCCAGGCGCCCTGCATGTTGCTTTTTCTAAGACACATCTTTGTATATACTTATGTGGGTTTTTTTGTTTTTTTAAGATTTTTATTTATTTGACAGAGAGAGACACAGTGAGAGAGGGAACACAAGCAGGGGGAGTGGGAGAGGGAGAAGCAGGCTTCCCGCCGAGGAGGGAGCCCGATGCGGGACTCGATCCCAGGACCCTGGGATCATGACCTGAGCCTAAGGCAGACCCTTAACGACTGAGCCACCCAGGCGCCCTCTGTGTTTAATGCAATAGAGAGATCAAGAGAATTTTAGAGCCAGGACTTCGAGGCTCATCCAACTTGGACATTTTAAAAAGAACTTGGACACTTTTTTTTTTTAAAGACTGTATTTATTTTTTTGACAGAGAGACACAGCGGGAGAGGGAACACAAGCAGGGGGGGTGGGAGAGGGAGAAGCAGGCTTCCCGCTGAGCAGGGAGCCCGATGCGGGGCTCGATCCCAGGACCCTGGGATCATGACCTGAGCCGAAGGCAGACGCTTAACGACTGAGCCACCCAGGTGCCCTGAACTTGGACATTTTAAAGAAGAAACAGGTGCCAGACAGTATAACATGCTCCAGGTCGTACAGCATATTAGAGGTCACCATGTTACCAAAACAGGCTCTTGGGCACACTAAACAATAAAAATTGACAAAAGGTCAAATGGGAGTTTCGGGCAAGGCTTTATTGAGGTTCATGCTGGAGCACAAGGGAAACAGCACAAAGGAAACAATCCTCAGGCTGACTCCCCAAAGAGAGGTCAGGGAGGGTTTTTTAAAGAAACTTAGGTGTGAAAAGGTGATCTAAGCATGTAGAGGCAGTGATTTATTAGCACCTGTGTACTTAAAGATCATGCTTCTTCACATATCACATGTCTAACATGTTAGATCTCCACCCCTGGGCATGGTTTTTAGCATAATGATGAGGGGAAAAGTTGGTGAAAGTTTAGCACTGGGATCCATCTTGGCACTGACTGGTTTGGTCTGGTCTTCACCAGTCTTTGTCAAGTCCCTCCTTTCTTTTTTTTTAAAGATTTTCTTTATTTATTTGTCAGAGAGAGAGAGCACAAGCGTGGGGAGCGGCAGGCAGAGCGAGAAGCAGACTCCCTGCTGAGCAAGGAGCCCAATGTGGGGCTCGAACCCAGGCCCCCGGAATCATGACCTGAGCTGAAGGCAGATGCTTAACCAACTGAGCCACCGAGGCATCCCAAGTCCCTCCTTTCAAAAAGAATCTTGTCTCCGCATTTCTACAAGATATGCTACTCAAGAGCGTAGAGTTTTAGCTATCCTGGAATGCTGGATTGGGTGGTAAGGGTTGAGGGGATCCGAGTCCAATCCCCGCTCTGTCTCAATGGTGCAGGCAGAACTTTGGTTTTTCAACTCCTCTTGGAGCCACTGCCTTCTGAATATGTGATATGTGGTAGGAAAACACGTGTTGAATGTGTTGCATGATTTGCAATGTATTTAACTGTGTTTTGTTGACCTGGCAGGATTGCCATCTTTGTTGTGAATGAGTGAAATGAGCCAAAGCAAGAAGCACATGCACATCAGTTGAGCAATTCCCAAGCAATAAAACATGACAGAGGACTTGCTGAAGAAACCTGTGCACAGTGTCTTCAGCTGCTTGTTACCATATGAAGTGGCTTGGAGGAAGGGACCCAGAAGGAAAGCTGGGGCATTTCAGTTCCATAGATCATGTCCCCTCTGCTCCCACCCGGAATGAGTTGAAGCCCTGTATGGGGGTGTCTGTCAGCAATGGTTTCTTACCCTCACTGCCAAGTCCTGGTCATCAGAGGACACTAGAAATACAAATTATTAGAATTTGAAGGGACCTTAGAGATTCTTCACTTTTAGGTGAGGAAACTGAAGCCCAACAGGCCACAGACACACACACACACAGACATACACACAGTCACACACACACACACGTGTTTCATAGAATTGATGTACTATAGTATAAAGTGACCACCAACAAAATGGCCTCTCAGGTCAAGAAATAGAACAGGAAAAAAAAAAAGAAGTACAACAGGAGATATCAGGGTGCCTGGGTAGCTCAGTCGGTTAAACGTCTGCCATCGGCTCAGGTCATGATCCCAGGGTCCTGGGATCAAGTCCCGCATCGGGCTCCTTGCTCGGCGGGGAGTCTGCTTCTCCCTCTCCCACTCCCCCTGCTTGTGCTCTCTCTCTCTCTCTCTCTCTGACAAATAAATAAATAAAATCTTAAGAAAAAAAACAAGGTAGGGAATCCAAAGGTGAAATTACCACTGGCTATGGCTGGAAAGGAGCAGAAATGATTGATATCTTTGTGTATTTCTGAAAACCAACTCTAAAAGAGGAACACCAGGAAGGCTTTATGGTCCAGCTACAGCTTCTGAAAATAAATGTAGCCTCTTAATTAGACCAACTTGAAAGGCCAGCACATGGTGAAAATTAGAAATAGCCAGGCATAAGCAAAGAGCAAGCCATTTGAAGCCCAAGAAACCCTAGTTAGAATCCCATCACCCCTGCGACCTATCTGCAGAACCTGGAATATTAGCTCAACATATCAGAAACTCAGTTTCCTCGCCTGGAAACTGTGTTCAGTAATTCTTACCTTGCAGGATTCTTATCGAAGATTAACATACTCTGTGTAAAGCATCCAGCTCAGGTCTTGGTCATTGCATCACTCAACATATGGTGCATATTACCATTACTATTATGGTTAAGTTTCTCTAAAACTACCTGTAGTTTGCAGTTTTATTTGTATCGGGCTTGTGTTCTCCATGGAAACAAAGGGTTTGGGAAAATACGTGAGATGCAAAAAAGTAGATTTCTGGATAGTTCCCTTCTCCCTTGCCTTTTTTATCGGCTTCTTGTCCCCCACAGCTTTTGCATCCCATGTACCTTCATAACAATTATCACTTTGCTCCATTTAAATGAACTCCTTCGTTTTCAGGTGAGAGCCTATCTGCTTCACTCAAGACCATACCCAAGTTAGATCCTAAATGCATTGTCAGTGTTGTCTGGCTCTAGATTAAGTGATTTTGCCCTCTGCAGCCTGCTGCTTATCCTACCAAGGTATTTCAGGGAGTTAATGTTCATTGAGGGCCTACTCTGTATACTAACCCAAAGCTATTTCATTCTGACACCCAAAATCCTAAAAAGGCAAGAATGATCAGTATATTCGCTTTACAAATGAAATGCTGACATTCAAAAAGGGTAAGGATTTTGCCCAAGGACACACAGTGGCCATGTTATAAAAAGCACTTGTCTAAACAGAAAAGCCTTCAGAGTCATGGTGTGACGAGGTCTAGGTCCACCATCCCCACCACTGACTTCCCAGCCCTGGGTACATGGGCTCCTGCCAGGAAAGCCCTCTTTTTAGCTTCTTCCTGAACCAGATCTCTAGTCACAACTGGAGGGGGAAGAGCTAATATAACACTATATGTTAATTATACTTGAATAAAAAAAATTAAATTAAATTAAAAATTAAAATTTAAAAAACTTTTTAAAGCCCTAAAGTTTTATCAGAAAAAGATAATCTTAGCCATTGGCATAAATTGGAAAGATCATGTTCTGAACTACAATGTTGATGATTTCATAATACTTCTCATCTTTCTAGAAATTCTAGAAAACTGAGTTAGTGTTTTTCCCTCCACCAAAAATAAGAAATATCAGTACCTCTGAGATGAAACGTCTCATCACCCAGGTGGGGAAGCCACCTCAAGAAGCTCCCTTAAGGGGCACCTGGGTGGCTCAGTCGTTGGGCATCTGCCTTCGGCTCAGGTCATGATCCCAGAGTCCTGGGATCGGGCCCCGCACCGGGCTCCCTGCTCAGCGGGAGGCCTGCTTCTCCCTCTCCCACTCCCGCTACTTGTGTTCCCTCTCTCGCTGTCTCTCTCTGTCAAATAAATAAATAAAATCTTTAAAAAAAAAAAAAAAAGCTCCCTCAGACTTCAGTAGAAAAAACTGCAGGCTTAATATTTTGCTAATGGGACATGATTGTTTTTCACACAATAATGTAATGATGAATCCCAGCTGCAGGAGGGACTGCCCCTCTTCTCAAACCATTTCAAAAGGAGCACTGTACCACCTCCTTGGAGTCTTGATGTAAGAGATTGGAATTCCTTCCTGGAGATTGAAGGCACTTGTTTAAAAAAAAAGAAAGAAAAGGGGAAAAAAGCACCTTTATTCCACTGTGCCCCATGCCTCAACCATTGGGTTGGACAAGGAGCAAGTATTTTTAAAGTCTTGGCTACTGAGGGTAGAGAGAGGAGGACTGGAGATGGAGACAGAGGACATTGAGGGAGAGTTGAAGGAAGCCAGAGAAAAGTAATGTTCTTTCTTAAATTTAACCCCAAAATGCTCCCCTATCTATCTAGTCATGAGAAATTTCTATTATAACCATGAGGAAAACATCAGACAAACCCAAATTGAGGGCTGTTCTACAAAATACCTGACCCCTAATCTTCAAAAATGTCAAGGTCATGCATGACAGGGAAAGACTGAGGAACTGTCCCAGACTAAGGAAGAGACCGAGAAGACATGACATGAATAAGGCAACAAAGGCAATGTGAAATCCTGGAACAGAGAAAGGACTTCAGTGGAAAAACTGATGAGAGGGGCGCCTGGGTGGCTCAGTTGTTAAGCGTCTGCCTTCGGCTCGGGTCGTGATCCCAGGGTCCTGGGATCGAGCCCCGCATCGGGCTCCCTGCTCCACGGGAAGCCTGCTTCTCCCTTTCCCACTCCCCCTGCTTGTGTTCCCTCTCTCGCTGTCTCTCTCTCTCTGTCAAATAAATAAATAAAATCTTTAAAAAAGAAAAACTGATGAGATCTGAATAAATTCTATAGTTTGGTTAACAGTATTGTATCAAGGTTAATGCCTTTTGATAAATATTCTACGGTTATATAAGATGTTAACATAAGGGGAAGCTGGGTGAAGAGCATAAGGGAACTACTCTGTATCATTTTCAAAATCCTTTCGTAAGTCTAAAATTATCTCAAGATAAAAAGTTAAAAAGGGGAGCCTGAGGCACACTGTCCCCAATGTCAAAAAGACAAAGATTTTCCTCCAGATACCCTCTTTCCTGCCAGCTTCCTGCTTCACCTGAGAACTCAACAGTGACTCTTAAAGGCCTCTAGATGCAGTAACAGCAAATCAGTTCAGCAATCTGAAGAAATGAGCTGTTTGGACCTCTATTTTCCAAATCATTGAAACAAACTCTTTTGGAAAGCACTATTTCTAGAACAGTAGTATCCATTTCTGTGTCTTCTTATACAAAGCATGGAAAACATCACTGAATTCTTCATTGTCCATAAACATTAGTATAAACATCTGCTTGTGTGCAAAATGTAAATAAAAGAACTCTAGGGGCTGGTACATGGGAAGAGCTAATTGTAGTGCTGGGTATTTTTGTTCTGCTTGGCTGACCTGCGCTGTCTCCTCACCCCTCTCAGGCTGCCCTAGTGGTCCTTCAGGAGGAGAAGGGGGCACATTAGATGAGTGACTTTGAGGAGAGGTGGCAGCTGGGGGGCTGGTACCCCGAGGCATCCTTGCAAACCACTAGAACATGAGTCATTTCCACAACTCTTGGGGTTTTCTGAGATGATGCTGTCATTCATCATCATGAACATCATCATCAGTGCTCTGGGTAGTGACCAGGATCCATCCCGCAGAGGGCACATTTTCACAAAAGAGAGCCAGTGATATGGCAGCACCAAGAGCCAGAAGAGTCTACGATACAAGTACCACCTGATATGTTTGTGTGTCACTGAAATTTGGGGATTACTGGGGCCAAGGCCTCACAGAGTTAAGCAGCCAGCGCACCATGTTCCCTGTGCCACACTCCTTTCTGGGACTTGGTAGATTTATTTGTCTCTAAAAAGAAAGGCTAAATACTCGGTCTTGGGGGGGGGGGGCGGTCACTTCCAACTCTAACATTCTAGGATTCTGCTCTTTGAGATACCACTTTTTCTTTTATGTGAAATCCTCCAAAGCCAACAAAGAATAATTTATCACCACGGCACGGTGCACATCTCAGCTTTATCAATCAGACGTGATCCTCTCCATTCAAAGTGCATTACCCCAGATCCCACCAGGGCACAGCTTGAAGATTTTTACATTGGGAGAAAGTGTCAGGATAGATAACAGCATAAATGGCTCTCAGAAATTCCACCATACAAGTTCTTCAACCTACACATCCAAACTGAGTAAAACCAAAGAGTGTACCTGGGGCCTCAAGGGAGCTCCAGAGAGAAGAGGTCAAGCAGGACCTCGGCAGATAAGTTTGTTGAGGTCTACGGCACAGGCTCAGGAGGGGGTGCCCCCTACCCCAACCCCACGACAGGCACCAGTCCAGGAGAGCTTGGGGCTGTACTTTCCACCACCATCAGGCTGACTTGACTCCTTTGCTCGGGCTTCAAGACCACCATGTTACTATCCCACATTTTCATGTGACCTTGAGGCAGAGGGATGTAGGGCAAAGGGTGTGGGATCTGGATACAGAGAGACCTAGGTTTGCATTTTAACTCTGCCGTTTATAAGCTGTTGCACTCTATTCAGGTTACTGAACAGCACTGTGACTCAGTATTCCCATTAAAATGAAGATAATAGTTTTACTCTGCCACAAGGTTATTGGGAGGATTAGAGATAATGCACACAAAGCTCCATAACAGTGTTTAGGACACAGTAGTCATGGCAACCAATAAATGGTAGCTGTTTTTCTCTATTCCAAGTGAAAGAAACCAGACACAAAAGGCCACATATTGTATGATTCCATTTATATGAAATGTCCAGAATGGGCAAATCCATAGAGACAGAAAGTAGATTAGTGGTTGCCAGGGGCTGGGGGGAGTGCAAATTCATACAGGCCTTCTTTTTGGGGTAATGAAAATGTCCTACAATTATATAGTGGCGATGGTTGTGCAACATAATGAATATCCTAAAAATCACTAAATTTTATACTTTAAAAGGGTAAATTTTATGGTATGTGAATTATATCTTAATTAAAAACTTTTAGAAATAAACTTTCTGTTCCTCAGTATATGAATGTGAATAGAAATGAGTATTTCTAAATACCTCATAGTATTTCTAACTCATAGGGTTTTTGTGAAGATTAAATGAGTTAATTTATTTAACATATTTAGACTAATGCTGACGTACTATAAAAGCTCAGTAAATGTCACCTACAGGGGCACCTGGGTGGCTCAGTCAGCTAAGCGTCTGCCTTCGGCTCAGGTCATGATCTCAGGGTCCTAGGATCAAGCCTCGCATGGGCTCCCTGGCTCCCTCTCCCTTTGCCACTCCCCTGCTTGTGCTCTCTCTCTGTGTCAAATAAATAAATAAAATCTTTAAAACTAACTAACTAAATAAATAAAATAAAAATTAAAAACATAAATGTCAGCTACAGTAATCACTACTGTATGCTCATCATTTTTTTTAATTTATTTTTTATTTAAATTTTATTAGTTAATGGGGCGCCTGGGTGGCTCAGTCGTTAAGCGTCTGCCTTCGGCTCAGGTCATGATCCCAGGGTCCTGGGATCGAGCCCCACATCGGGCTCCCTGCTCAGCGGGAAGCCTGCTTCTCCCTCTCCCTCTGCCCCTGCTTGTGTTCCCTCTCTCGCTCTCTCTCTCTCTGTCAAATAAATAAAATCTTTAAAAAAAAAATTTATTAGTTAACATACAGTGCAATACTGGTTTCTAGAGTAGAATCCAGTGATTCATCACATATACAACACCCAGGGCTCATCGCAACAAAAGGAGAGAGGGAAACAAGTCATTAAGTGACTCTTTAAGGTGGGGAACAAACTGAGGGTTGATGGAGGGAGGTGGGGGGGATGGGCTAGATGGGTGATGGGGATTAAAGAGGGCACTTGTTGTGATGTTTATCATCATTTTTATCACAGGTAGCAGAGTCTAAAAGTCAAAATCATTGGGGTTTGAATCAAACAGACCTGGTTTATAATCTGACTTCACACTTACGAGCATATAAATTAATGGTTGATTGTGTAGCCATTCAGACTTTCTTTTTTTTTTTAAAGATTTATTTATTTATTTATTCATGAGAGACAGAGAGAGAGAGAGAAGCAGAGGGAGAAGCAGGCTCCCAAGGAGCAGGGAGCCCAATGCGGGACTCGATCCCAGGACTCTGGGATCATGACCTGAGCCGAAGGCAGACGCTTACCCGTCTGAGCCACCCAGGCGCCCGCCATTCAGACTTTCTTGATTAAAATCCCAGCTCCACATATTTATCAGCTGTGTGACTTTAGGCAATTTTTAACCCTTCTGTGCCCAAGTTTCTTCATCTGTAAAATGGGGGTAATAAAAGTTCATACCTAATGAGCTGCCATGAGAATTAAATGTGTCTACTAGGATGATTTTGGCTTTAAGTTTCAGAAACCTGACTCAATTTACCTTTCACCAGATAGATGGGAAAGCAGAAAAGGACAGAAAAGAGAAAATAACAGAGAAAACTTAATACAAGTCAAGAGGGGAAAGAGAAGGAAAAAGAAAGAAGAGAGAAAAAGAGAGAGGGAGAGGTCTATTTTCCCTAGCCATTAGTTTGGGGATGCTTCTCAGAGACTTCTCTGCCCAAATTTTCCTCTGGCTTTTTAAGATTGTAATTCCTGTTTTTAGTGTAAATTGTTTCAAACTTTTTTGGTAATAGTCAGGAACTAAAAATAATACTATAAATGATTTATGTGCTTGCTGTTATGTCTGCTTTCTAGGAGTATAAACCTCATTAAGAAGACTCTGCAAAATGTTTTAATAATGTAACATTTCTGCCCAGTCCGTGGTGTCATTCAGGATGGCATTGTGAATAGGCCAATATGATGTCAACACACACCTAAAAGACAGTTAATGCAGCAGAGAGCCAGGAGCCAAAGCCTTGAATTGGAGATGAGCCTCCATCACCAATTGCTCTGGGCCTCTCATAACCTTGCCTGGCTTCAAATTCCCCATCACCAAAATGGAAAATAAAAGCAGAATGCACTCTCCAGGTGGCAGAGTATGGAAGAGCATCTGACCATCACACTTACGATTATAGATTCAAAAGACTGGATGGGCGGGCGCCTGGGTGGCTCAGTTGGTTAAGCGACTGCCTTCAGCTCAGGCATGATCCCAGGGTCCTGGGATCGAGCCCCACATCAGGCTCCCGGCTCAGCAGGGAGCCTGCTTCTCCCTCTGACCCTCTCCTCTCTCATGCTGTTTCTCTCTCGCTCGCTCTCCAATAAATAAATAAATAAAATCTTTAAAAAAAAAAAAAAAAAGACTGGATGGGCTTTTAGTAAAGATGAATTCATTCTCTGGATTTGCAGATGGAGGCCCTGAGGCTCAATGAGAGGAAGTCCTTCCCAAGGTCAGACCAGCTGGGTTTCGGTAAGGTTGAACCTATGTTCGAGCCTTATGTTCTACCATGATGTGACATCGACTGATGAGTTTGTCTCTCTTTCCCTCCTTCTGTCCATTACAGCAACTGATCAATATAGATATAGACAGATACCCTTATAAATAACTTAAACTTCATATATAAATATATAAATACAAATGCTGAGAGAAGAGGATCACCTGGAGATAATACACCAATTCTGTGTCCCAGTGATAAAGTCACAAATATTTGTATAGCCTTTAACGTAGAGATTGGTATTTATCTAAAATTGGAAGGTCAAGGTTCTACCTGCTTTCTTTTTGGCCTGATTTGGCAAGTATCAGGTTAACAAATCAGGGTGAAAGGGAGATGGGAATGTGAATAATTCATTGACCTCCAAGCTTTCGAAGCAAGAAGATCAAGGGTTTCTATCAAGCCTGGAGATTATTTCTCTTAAGATGCCATAAGAAAGGGGTACTAGTCCAGGCTACAGTAAACACTGACCCACATGCCATTGTGAAGAGCCCATGAGATCTACACCATCATAGTAAGAGAGGAGCATTTCTTTGCATTCCCTTTGGCCACTGCCTGATTCCCATTCAGCCACCAGGGAGATGAAAACCAGTGGCTGTCTATGAGCTCACAGCACTGGGTGTGGTGGCTTCCACAGGAGTCTTTGCCGCTATAATTTTTATATCTCATTTTACCTCATGAATTCTGGTAGGGATTTAAATTAGCCCAGCTTTCCTGTCTATCACACATTCAGTCCAAAACTTTGATGAAGGGCGCCTGGGTGGCTCAGTCGTTAAGCGGCTGCCTTCGGCTCAGGTCATGATCCCAGAGTCCTGGGATGGAGTCCCACGTCGGGCTCCCTGCTCGGCGGGAAGCCTGCTTCTCCCTCTCCCTCTCCCACTCCCCCTGCTTGTGTTCCTGCTCTCGCTGTCTCTGTCTCTGTCAAATAAATAAATAAAATCTTTAAAAATATATATTTAAAAAAAAGAACTTTGATGAATATTTCAGAAAGGTTTTATAATTCTCAGTGGCATGGTGAATGGCCTTTGGCCTTTACATCAAAGGACAGAAAAAATGTCTTCAGGCAGAAAAAAATAACAATTCCATTTCTATTCCTAGATTGGTTATTACACAGCCACCTGGAGTCGTGCTATCAGATGTTCTGCTGGCCAGAACAAATTGCCAGTAACTGCTTGCATGATCAAGAGAACGCACTGCCTCTCAGTCCCCATTTTCCCCCCGGGGGGTTGTAGTTGCATTTCTACAGTTCTACTGGCTCTAATTTCTTCATTCATTCATTCATTCATCCATTCGTTTGTTCATTTGTTCATGCATTTGTTCCTTCCTTCCTAACCTAGTACTATCTGTCCAGTAAGAATGCACAAGTATTCCACTATGAGAGAGAGACAGAGAGGTTACCAGATTAAAGCATTCATCAAATGATGTTATTTCCCAAGCAACCTGAGCTTTTAGTCTGCCCTTCCCTTTCTCACATCACCAAATGGCCAGAAATTGGTTCTCCCTACAGCATGTTGCGTGCAACTGGACCAGCCCAACGAGCTTTTACTTCCCCTGGGAATGGAGTCCCCATGCCCACAGTTTCTCAGGGAAGCTGTTCCACTGCCTATAGATTCCCCTCTGCTTTGGACTGAATCATGTCTCCCCGCCCCCCCCCACCACCCAGCACCCAAACTCATATGTTGAAGCCCTAACCCCCAGTGTGACTATATTTGGAGATAAGGTCTTCAAGGAGGTAGTTAAGGTTAAATAAGGTCATAAGGGCAGGGCCCTGATCCAATAGGATTAGTATCCCTCAAAGAAGAGACATCAATCCAAAACACAAGAAACACGTGTTGTCAAGGATGTGGAGAAAAAGGAACCCTTGTGCACTGTTGGTGGGAATGCAAACTGGTGCAGCCACTCTGTAAAACATCATGGAGTTTCCTCAAAAACTTAAAAATAGAACTACCATATGATCCAGTAATTCCACTACTGGTATTTACCCAACAAATATTAACACACTAATTTGAAAAGATATATGCACCCCTTTGTTTACTGAAGCATTATTTACAGTAGCCAAATTACGGAAGCAGCCCCAGTGTCCACTGATTGATGAATGGATAAAGAAGAAGTGGTATATATACAATTTATACACACAATGGAATATTATTCAGCCATAAAAAGAATGAAATCTTGCCATTTGCAACAACATGGATGGAGATATAGAGTATAATGTTAAGCAAAATAAGTCAATCAGAGAAAGACAAATACCATATGATTGCACTTACATGCGGGATCTAAGAAACAATACAAACAAAGAAAAAAAAGAGACAAACCAAAAAAACAGACTCTTAACTGAGAACAAACTGATGCTTATGCCCGGGGAGGTGGCAAGGGGTAGGATGAGTGAAATAGGTGATGGGGATTAAGGAGTTCACTTATCATGATGAGCACTGAGTAATGTATAGAATTGCTGAATCACTATACTGTACACCTGAAATTAATATAACACTGTATGTTAACTATACTGGAGTGAAAATTTTAAAATCTAAAATTAGGGGCGCCTGGGTGGCTCAGTCGTTGGGTGTCTGCCTTCGTCTCAGTCATGATCCCACATCAGGCTCCCTGCTCAGCGGGAGGCCTGCTTCTCCTTCTCCCACTCCCCCTGCTTGTGTTCCCTCTCTCGCTGTGTCTCTCTCCATCAAATAAATAAATAAAATCTTAAAAAAATAAAATCTAAAATTAAATTTTAAAAAATAGAAGAGACACAAGAAAGCTCACTCTCCCTCTCTCTCTAAACTCATAAAGAAGACGCAACGTAAGCCCACAGCAAGAAGGTGGCTGTCGGCAAGCCAGGAAGAGAGGCCTCACCAGAAACTAAAGCTGCAGACACCTTGATCTTGGACTTCTCGGGCTCAGCATGAGTCTGGCATTTGACCTGAGCTGAAGGCAGACGCTTAACTGATTGAGCCACCCAGGCGCCCTCTTATTCAAACATTTTAATTAGATTTTGGAAACTCATCCAGGGATTGGTTGAAGATGGCAAAATGGATAATGGTTGTATTTACTGTTTATTACCTAGCATGAACTTGTTCCATTAAAAGGGGTTGAATGGGAGCATGTCCAGGCTGCGTAGTGCTCAGAGTTCTGTGTGAGAAAACAAGCTAGGTGTTCTGCTGTTGTCCTCTCCTGGACAGAGAGACCTGACTTGTTAATTCCTCTGAGAGGGATGGACTGAATCCAGTGTTATCTAAATGTCAGACGGGATCATTTGGGAAGTAGGCCCTTTAGCTCTGCTGGGAGAGGAGGTTGAATTCACTGTCAAAACTTACACACATTCCACTCCCCCTTCCCTCAAAGGAAACTTCAGAGGTGAGGTAGGAGGTACCAGAGTGGCTTCCAGCAGATGGGAGGACACAAATATCCCCTGCATCTGTGCTACTGCCGCCTTCGGGCTGTTAGACCATGAGCCTCTGCGACACTAACAGCAGCCCAGCCCTCTCTTTGTTGATTTGAGCTGTGGGTCCTCATTGTCAGAAATCCTGCTACTTGGGTCCACTGTGCATTTTATCACTTTTAGATGCTATATATTTCTTTTTCTTTTTAAGATTTTATTTATTTATTTGACAGAGAAAGACACGGCGAGAGGGGGACCCAAGCAGGGGCAGTGGGAGAGGGAAAGCAGGCTTCCCGCTGAGCCGGGAGCCCGATGCGGGGCTCGATCCCAGGACCCCGGGATCACGACCCGAGCCGAAGGCAGACGCTTAACAGACTGAGCCACCCATGCACCCCAGATGCTATCTATATATTTCAAATGATTCCAGTGGTGAGGAGTGGGGTAAGCAACTGTCTATAGGACAGAAGTTGTGAAGAGCTGGCCACCTCAGGTTCCCTCTGGCACACACACACACACTCTGTGGGCCCGCAGGGTAGGATACAAAGCTGTCCATGTAAGCTAGCAGGGCTTTGTTCTTATTTGCCATCCCCTTAAAGTATATGCACTTAGTATTACAACCTTTCCTTTCCATTGGCTTCTGTGAGTCCTGAGGGATAATCCTAAATATCTCTATCTATCTATCTATGAAAGCTGGTAATGAATTTTTTTTCTTCCATTTCAATTGATAGATGCAATGCATACAGAGGAAAATAATGTCGATCCTATTTCATCAAGAGCAATTTCAAGACATTTTTGGTCAAAGAAGAAAATTAGCAGCTACTGCTTAGCACTATGGTAACTGGCAATTTGCGTTCCTGCGGAGATGTAATTACCATTACTGCCATTATGCTTCAGGCCAGACCTCTCCGGGAGAACATTTATAGAGCTATGTGTGTATTCTGCCTCCATGTGAAGAGGTCTACAGGTGCCTCCCATGTGATGCATCCCACTTGGTAACCCCACCACATGCAGTCTGGGACCATCCATGTGCAGGTGCTGGCTCTGCCCAGAGATGGGGAGGGAGACCAGATGGCTACTGGGAGGCTTCCTGCCTCTCCTGATGCTCTAAACACACCCAGATGGGAAAGCACTAGCAAATAGGTATGTGAGTTTCTCTGGACATATCCATTAACGAATAACTGTCCTTCCTTCAGGCAGCTTATTAGTTCCCTAGGGCTGCTGTAACAAACTAACACATTGTTGTTTGGTGACTTAAAACAACAGAAATTTCTTCTCTCACAGTTCTGGAGGCCAGAAGTCTGAAATCAAGGTGTCATCAGGGTCATGCTCCCTCTCAAGGCTGTAGGGGAGAATCCTTCCTTGCCTCTCCCAGCTTCAAGTGGTCCCAGACATTCCTTGGATTGTAGCAGCACAACTCCAATCTCTGCCTCTGTGGTCACAAGGCTTTCTCCTCTGTGTCTCGGTCTCAAACCTCCTTCTCGTTTCTTTCATAAGGGACCTCAATCATCAGATTTAGGGCCCACCCTAAATCCAGGATGATCTCCCCTTAACTGAATAACCTCTGCAAAGTCCCTGTTAACCTTAAAAATAAAACCACCAGTTATCTTACCAGCAAAGAGAGGTTTATTCAGGAATAGCAGAGAATTGCAATCGGCAACAAGCAAGCTACGGAAGAACCATGGGCTAGTTTGCAGAACAAAGTAGAGGAACACTCTTTTTTTTTTAAGATTCTATTTTATTTATTTACTTGAGAGAGAGAGAGAGAGCACAAGAGGGGGTTGGGTCAGAGGGAGGAGACTACCCACAGAGCAGGGAGCCTGATGCGGGACTCGATCCTGGGACTCTGGGATCATGACTGAAGCCCAAGGCAGTCGCTTAACCAACTCAGCCACCCAGGCGCCCAAGGAATGCTCTTTTATAGAGAAAAGGGGGAAGTTGGATAGGCTGTTATAAACAAAAAGGCCACTATAATAAACTGGGAGTTCAAAGTGTAGTGGCCTTCCACTGGCCAAGTCGTGAGTGTCTCTCACTTGCTGGGTTGTTGCCAGGGGAGGAGGAAAGCCTTTCTTCCTCCTCCTGGGATAGGAAAGTCACTTCCACATGCAAGGTTCATCTCTACCTGTCCGGTCTGCACCTGACCAGCGGTAGGACATTAGAGCTCCCCCTGCTGACCTCCTGGACTCCATTCTAAACAAGATTTCCTTTTATTAATTTTCACAACCTATGTCCACGTAAGTTCACCTTCACAGGTATGGGGGGCTAGAAATCGGATATATCATTTGCAGGGACACAATTCAACCCACTAGATTTCTTGTGGCATGCTGCCTCATTACAAATTGCAGCCATTCCAAGAGCACTTCCCGACCGAAGATAGGAACTGCAATGAAAACATGGGCCAAGCTCAGGGGTTTTGACTTAGAAGCAGGTAGAAAGGAGATTTTACAAGGCCCAGCGATCTGAGCACTATGCTGGCCTGGAAACTCTACACTTGCTTCCATTCAATCCTATAAAATAAGGATTGCTGTGGCCAGACTGTAGACAAGGATACCGAGGCTCAAAATAACCCACCCAAGGTCTACCAGCAGTCTGTGGACAGGCTCAGGTCGGAGACTGGGTCTGTCTGCCCCATACAGCCTCAAATACAGTGAAGCCTCAGAGTCAATACCATTGACAGCCGGGGGGAAGAACAGAGTCATTATTCAGATATACAGTTGACTTTACATAGAGACAGAATAGATGGAGGGATGTGGCAGCACTGGAAGAACTCTGGGGAGAATCCAGAACATTCCCTCCCTGAGCTGCCTTGTTAGTGCCTGCTTTTCCCTATAGGGAAAAATACCTTCTGGTTACTAAATACAGACAAGGATTTAAGGGAAAATCTCCTAGAGAATGGTAGTACCTGCTCTGAAATACACTGAAAGTAGGCTAGATCCTTTCCAGAAGCAAATTTGACTAGAAGAAGCAAAAATAGAAGAGAGCAAGGGCTGGCTGTGGGTACCCTTGAAGAAGGAGGTTGGGGAAACTCCAAAAGCAGAAACTGCCAAGTCCAGTTTGCCTGCAGCCACACCAGATCGTGTTGTCGGATCAATTCTGTGCAGGTGTCTAGCAGCTGGGTGACTCTGGGTCAATCAGGTGCCTCTCTTTGCCTCAGGTTCCCATCTATAAAAGTGGGGATGACAGCGCCTGGGTGGCTTAGTAGGTTAAGCGTCTGCCTTCAGCTCAGGTCATGATCCGGGGGTCCTGGGATTGAGCCCTGCGTAGGGCTCCCTCCTCCACAGGGAGTCTGCTCCTCCCTCTCCCTCTGCCCCTCCTCCCGCTTGTGCTCTTTCTCTCTCGCTCTCTCTCAAATAAATAAATAAATAAAATCTTAAAAAAAAAATAAAGTGGGAATGAACATTTCTGCATATCAAGGATCTAGAACGGCTCCCTTGGAACCGCATGATGCTGGCTTAGGCAATGTTTTGCATGCAAATAAAAGCCATTCAAAAAGATAGCCACCAAAGAGATGGCAGAAGAACAGCACATTTTTTTTTTAACCAAAGCATTTTATTTTCTGTTTTATTTTACTGAGATATAATTCACATAACATAAAATTCGCTATTTTAAAGTGCACAATTCAGTGGGTTTTAGTATATTTACTATGTTGTGCAGCCATTGCTACTATCTAATTCTGAAACATTTCCATCAGAGAAGGGAACATTTATAAAAAAAAAGAATTTGTAAATATTTTGTCTACGTAGACAATTGGTGAGCAAGGTGTGTAGAGATGGCAACAACAATTCCAAGAAATAAGACAACATATTCTTGAGGCAGAGCTAAGAAATCAGAACAACATAGTTAAAGCCCCAGCACAATAATGTCTGAGACAATAGTAATAAACCACTCCCTGGCAAGAGAATAACTACACTTGGAACAGCAAGAAGAAACCTAACAGAACCAGGCAAAGGCAGACAGACTAAAATAAAGCAAGAGGGATTGCAGTCAGATAGGTGGAAGAACTTCCTGCCCATCATAGGGATAAAATGTTGATTCAGGGAGGTGTGGAACCCATTGCCCTAAGATATTCAGAAACATAATACATATTTCTATTCGTTTTCCTAATTGCACACTAGAAGGAGTCTTCTCTTCCTCAGAATCTTTTAAGAGCACAAATATCGGGGCGCCTGGGTGGCTCAGTCGGTGAAGCGGCTGCCTTCGGCTCAGGTCATGATCCCAGGGTCCTGGGATCGAGCCCCGCATCGGGCTCCCTGCTCAGCGGGGAGCCTGCTTCTCCCTCTCCCACTCCCCCTGCTTGTGTTCCCTCTCTCGCTCTCTCTGTCAAATAAATAAAAATCTTTTTTAAAAAAGAGCAAAAATATCCTTTAATATATATTTGACTCCCCCAAAATATATACATTAACCCATAAACGTCTTTAACTGTTTTTGCATAATCATGACTGGTATTATCTTCCTGGTGCTGGAGTAATAATTATAATTATTCTTTTATAGAAATATTTACTAATATTTATAGAACATTTCTTAGGTACCACACGCTTTTCACACATGAAAGCTCATAGCCACCTGTAAGGTAAGAGAGAGAGAGTGCCGAATCCTAACCACTAGACCACCAGGGAGCGTCAACCACCTGTAAGGTAATAAGGAGACTGAGATGCAGTGTGTTCAAGCGGTCTCTGTCAGGTGGCTGATCAATGGAATGACAGGGATTCAAGGCAAGTTTGGCTGATTTCAAAGCCTGGGCTCTTTCCAATACACTAAACTGGTACGTCAAGGTTTCTGCTTACAGGTTGTCCTTCAAGCATTCTGTAAGCTCCCGGAGGGCAGAAGCTCTGCGTTTGACTTCTGTCTTTCCAACATCTGCCCCTCCTCCACATCTAATCATCCAGCCAATCTGGTGGACTCTTCCGCCTCCTGAACACAGCTGACCCTTAAACGTGGGTTTGAGCTGTGCGGGTTCAACAAATACAGTACAGTACTGTAAATGTATTTTCTCCTCCTTATGATTTTCTTAACATTTTCCTTTCTCTAGCTTACTTTATTGTAAGAATACAGTATATAATACATGTAACATACAAAATATGTGTTGATCGACTGTTTATGTTATTGACAAGGCTTCCAGTCAACACTAGGCTATTAGTAGTTAAGTTTTGGGGGAGTCAAAAGTTATATGTAAATTCTCAACTGCTGGGGGGGCGGGGGTTGCCACCCCTAACCCCTGTGCTGTTTAAGGGTCACCTGTATATATTGAAGATGTTCATTTCTCTCCATCCTTGACTTCACTACCTTCCAGCCAGCTATCACCATCCTTCACAGGAGAAATAAAGACCACCAACTTCACTTCTCTGCCTCTAGGTTAGCCTTTCCATGGTCAACTTTCCACGTTGAAACTAGAGACGGCTTTCTAAAAGGCAAATATGATCAGATCCACTCTTTCCTACAACTCTTCAATGGCCTTGCATTGCATCTATACTCGTAATGCATTTCCAGTCCTGTGCACTGCGGTTCCCTCTACCTGGAATGGCATTGCCCACCTTCTTTACCAAGCTTGTGTCCAGTCCTCCTGAGTTCAGCTTAGATGCCACCGTCTCACCCTCCTTGATTACCCAAGGCCACATTTGGGATTCCTTCTCTGTACTCTAATAGCACCCCGTGTGGTCCCACTGTGTCACACACATGGCTGTTGATTTGTTTTCTCTGTGACATGACTAAAAGCTGTTCGAAGGCAGTGACCCCAAACTTCTCATAAATGACTCCTCAGCAGATACTCACAAGTCATATGTTCCCAATAACTCTATGAAAGGAAAAATGCACGGTAAGGGCTTGGACTCAAAACCAGAGCTTACTAAATGCTCACTAGCTAAATGAATACACTGGTGAGACCGTGTAGTTTATGCTCCATATTAATTGAGGATTTTCTTCTCTCTAGGCACTTAAACCCCACTTCAGACAGCAGAGCAGAATTTCCCAAAAATAGAGGATGGGAATGTTATTCCTTTGCAAGCAGGAATGTAATTTTTCCTGTTATTTGTGTCCAAAGCTGCTTTTCTTGAATGATTCAGGCTTTTGATTAGTCACCATTAACGAACTTGCTAACTCCATGTGACAATAGATTAATTCGGGTTTATGGTTATGAATACAAAACGAAGGGTACCGGTATATAATGTGCACTTTAATGATGTCACAGCACAAAGATGAGGATGATAATTTAATTTGCTTTCTCTGGAAGGTCAGTTCTCACAAAGGAAAAAAAAAATTCTCCCTTAGGGTTTCAATGCCTTTCCAGGCATCTTCCCCTTCTGTTTGGCTTTTCTCTGGCTCTTCTTGATCCCTGGGGAGGTGAACATTTATATTTAAAAACAAATAGTTGGGGGGGGCGCCTGGGTGGCTCAGTCGTTAGGCGGCTGCCTTCGGCTCAGGTCGTGATCCCAGAGTCCTGGGATCGAGTCCCACGTCGGGCTCCCTGCTCAGCGGGAAGCCTGCTTCTCCCTCTCCCACTCCCCCTGCTGTGTTCCTGCTCTCGCTGTCTCTGTCTCTGTCAAATAAATAAATAAATAAATCTTAAAAAAAAAAACAAAAAACAAATAGTTGGGGGCACCTGGGTGGCTCAGGTGGTTAAGCGGCTGCCTTCGGCTCAGGTCATGATCCCAGGGTCCTGGGATCCAGCCCCAGGTCAGGCTCCCTGCTCGGCGGGGAGCCTGCTTCTCCCTCTCCTCCGTGCGTGTGCTCTCTCTTGCTATCTCTGTCTCTCTCTCTCTCAAATAAATAAATAAAATCTTAAAAAAAGAAAACAAAAAACCCACAAATATTTGATGTTGTTGGGAATGTGAGAGACTTGGTGGAGGTGGGCAGAGGACAAGCAGTGCTTTTAAAAGGAAAAACAGGGGTACCCAGGTGGCTCAGTTGGTTAGGCGTCCACCTCTTGATTTTGGCTTAGGTCATGATCTCAGGGTCGTGGGATCGAGCCCTGCGTTTGGTTCCACGCTCAGCATGGAGTCTGCTTGGGATTCTCTCTCTCCCTTTGCCCCTTCCCCTGTGCTTGCTTCACGCTTACACGCGCCCTCTCTTTCTCAATTTCACTCTCTAAAAATAATAATAAATAAAATCTTTAAAAATAAATAAATTAAAGGAAAAACAAAGGCATGTACGTAGAGGCAGAAGATCAGCAGAGAGTCCAGCACAGCTGTCTGAATGCCCCCTCTGAGGGACATGTCAATTGGTATACTAATTGGTCCTACCCTCAGTGGTCTCCTATGCCCTCCCCAGTCCTGCACTGAAAACTCTGGGCTCTTAGAAATTAGCAAGGTCGGGGCGCCTGGGTGGCTCAGTTGGTTAAGTGACTGCCTTCGGCTCAGGTCATGATCCTGGAGTCCCGGGATCGAGTCCCACATCACGCACCCTGCTCAGCAGGGAGTCTGCTTCTCCCTCTGACCCTCCTCCCTCTCATGCTCTCTGTCTCTCATTCTCTCTCTCGCAAATAAATAAAATCTTAAAAAAAAAAAAAAAGAAATTAGCAAGGTCAGTAGAATGGGAAGAAGAAGAGATCCAGCAAGAGGGGCAGGAGTGACTTTGAAAACAGCAGCAAAAGCATGAGGAAGGGATCATATTTGTAGGAATCAGTAATGAAAAAAGTAATCGAAATACACAAACAAAATTAAGGGATCAAACATCTTTTTTTCTTTTTTCTTTTTTTTAAAGATTTTATGTATTTATTTGCAAGAGAGAGAGCGCACAAGCAGGGGGTAGGGGCAGAGGGAGAGGGAGAAGCAGACTCCCTGCTGAGCAGGGACACCACCACCCCCCCCACCCCCGCACCATGCGGGACTCGATGGGACTTGATCCCAGGACCCTGGGATCATGACCTGAGCTGAAGGCAGATGCTTAACTGACTGAGCCACCCAGGTTCCCCAAGGGATCAAACTTCTTTACTAACATGCATGACCAAAACATTCTGAAAGTCTTACTAGTTCTTCAAATAACACAAATCAAGCCAGTTGCCTTATTTTTTTTTTTTTTTTTACAAATTATGTGAGAAAATGTTATTCTAAGGATGCCTTCTTGAGGGAGAAAAATAAAAGCCACCACTTCTATTGGTCTCTGTAGCCCTAATCTAGCTAGAGGAACAGTATGGCAAAAGCTGTGTATAAAGCACAGAAAAAGCAATAGCAATGATCTAAGAAATGGAGATTGTGTAGGCAAGGTAAGACTGAAAGCAGCTATCCCTCCCTAACTTTTGAATGTAAAGGATATTTAACATAGTGAGTTTTCAAGATGAAGGAAAAGCCCAGCTTATGGAATACTTTCTGCTGAAGGCCTAATTAAGAATTTCTACTGGTTGGTATAAATAAGAAGGAAAAAAATATTGAAAAGCATTTTTCCACACTTGCATTTTGTCTAATCAGTTAAATGAGTGCAACTTAATTAATGACACAATGAGTGTCACTGTCCTTCAAATTTAGTAGCATAATACGTTCAATGTCATCAACTCTCAGCTACCGTTGGCAACGAGATAGAAGAATCATGAAAATGAACCATTCCCATAGACCCTAAGGCATATTCATAACTGAAAATTTAAAGATTTGTCCTTCTTACCCTAAGTCAACTCTGTGAGAGGAGAATCCTGGGAGGAGGAATAGGCAGCCACTCGTGATAATATGATTTGGGCCTAACAGCCCCCCACTCAAGTGCATGTCTCAACTAGAGCCACAGTGTTTGAGTTTCTAAATATCAAGAGTCAAAATCTTTCCATACAGGGACACCTGCGTGGCTCAGTTGGTTAAGCGTCTGCCTTCAGCTCAGGTCATGATCCCAGGGTCCTGGGATCGAGCCCCGCATGGGGCTCCCTGCTCAGCGGGAAGCCTGCTTCTCCCTCTCCCACTCCCTCTGCTTGTGTTCCCTCTCTCTCTGTCAAAGAAATAAATAAAATCTTAAAAAAAAAAAAAAAAAAGAATAACAGGTGCTGGGTGCCTGGGTGGCTCAGTTAGTTGAGCAACTGCCTTCGGCTCAGGTCATGATCCCAGGGTCCTGGGATCTAGTCCCGCATCGGGCTCCTTGCTCAGCCTGGAGCCTGCTTCTCCCTCTGCCTGCCGCTCCCCCTGCTTGTGCTCGCTCTCTCGCTCTCTAGACTCTGACAAATAAATAAATAAAATCTTAAAAAAAAAATCTTTCCATCCCTCTGTCAGAAAGACTATTGATAAAGAAAGCAGTTCCATAGGAAAATGATCAATAATTCTTATCTACAGCAAATAATTTGTAGTAAACTGATTTTTAAACTCTTTAGACATAGGGGAATCTAAAAATGACCTTAACTACAAGAATCTGATTTTAGCACAGCCTGGTTAAACATAGGTCTAAAGACTTCTAAATAGATTCTTTTAGATCCTTCCCAGGATCAGGGCTTCCACAGCGCACAATTCCAAGGAGTGTGATTATGCTGCAGTCTACGTGAATAGTGCCCCCTAGAGTTGTACAGTTCACAACCAGCAAGGGCCGTATGTGGCGGCCCCTTCCAGACCTCCCCGGTGAAAGGATGATGCTGACCAACCTGCTATGGTGATTTCAAAAGAGAACAATTCGAACCAGAGTAGATGCCTTCTAGATAGAGGGCTTGTCAGATAGCCAGTGAAGATGATGGGTAGCATTAACAAGCCCTGTCCAACCTTTAGGTATTTTAACAGCATTTTTCATCATCTTTGAGGTTTTCAATCAATCTTTCAGGAACGGTAAAAATTACCATTGCCACAACTACCCTTTATGATACTATAATGGTGGCTACATGTCATGATACATTTGTCCAAACCCATAGAATGTACAACACCAACAGTGAACCTTAATGTGAACTGTGGACTTTGAGTGATAATGTGTTAATGTAGGTTCCTCAATGTAGCAAATGTAGGTTCCTACATTTGTAGGAACAAACTCTAGTGGCAGATTTTGATAGTGAGAGGGGTTGTGCATATGTAGAAGTAGGGGATATAGGGGAACTCTCTGTACCTTCTGCTCAACTTTGCTGTGACTACAATTGTTCTAAAAAATAAGGTCTAGGGGCGCCTGGGTGGCTCAGTTGGTTAAGCAGCTGCCTTCGGCTCAGGTCATGATCCCGGGGTCCTGGGATCGAGCCCCGCGTTGGGCTCCCTGCTCGGTGGGGAGCCTGCTTCTCCCTCTCCCTCTGCCTGCCGCTCTGCCTACTTGTGCTCTCTCTCTCTCTCTCTGTCAAATAAATAAATAAAATCTTTCAAAAATAAAAAATAAAGAAATAAAAAATAAGGTCTAGGGCACCTGGGTGGCTCAGTTGGTTAAGCGTCTGCCTTTGGCTCTCAGGTCATGAGCCTGGAGTCCCAGGATCGAGCCCCACATCAGGCTTCCTGCTCAGCAGGGAGTCCGCTTCTCCCTCTGTCCCTCACCCCACTTGTGTTCTCACTCTCTCTGTCTCTCTCTCTCTCTCTCAAATAAATAAATAAAATCTTTTTTAAAAATAAGGTCTAAAAAATTTTTATTTAAATTATCACTGGCCCCAACCAATGTTCTGGATCAGGAATTGTCTTGTGTTTTTTCCCTTGAAAATCTATTGAACAGCAAAGCACTTTTAATCACAGATATCTCATTTGTGTATTGTGTTAAATTTTCAAGTTGATTTTGCATTTATTGTGTAATTTGATCCTCCCAGCAAGGCTTGGTGTTACCCACAGGAGGTAGATTAAGTATTACCAGTCCTGTCTGACAGGGATGATGCTAGAACCAAGTAGGCTGAGGGACTTCTCTGTGGCTTCGCAGTCAATTGGCACAGAGCTCCAAAGCTGACCCATATTTCCTCCTCCTGATCTAGTGCATTTCCCTCTTTATAACACTACCACCAAGCCCGGCCAAATACAGCATCCAAATAAGATTTCAGCTGGGCAGAAAAGAGTCATACACATGTTTTAGAATATCAAGCCACATGCCAAACAAATGCTGTTCTCCTGGAAGGAAAGGGACTAGCACTCCTGTATTTCTGCCATTGTGCAGTAAAGGATAACTCAGCAGGTCTGGGTTGTGCAAACCTTGAAAAGCCCAAAGAAAGGTTTGACCCTTGCCCAGCTCCAAAGAGAGAACCTCTAAGCCCTTGGAATTTCCTGCTTGTTAATAGTATCTTTGTTTATCTGAGGCCTTGGCCACACCAAATGGTTTATGGCAACAGTGTGATTTATGGTGGGGGCCTTGGACCGTATGGTATCAGTTTGACCTCTGGGGGGCTGGAGACTGAGCAGCTAAGGTTAATCACATGGGCGTCCATGGCTATATGACTGGCGCCCTATAAAAACCCTGCACCAAGGCTCTGGTGAGCTTCCCTAGTTGACAATACTAAGACTCCACATATGTTGTCACATGTCATTGCTGAGAGAATTAATCACTGTCCATATGACTCCATTAGGAGAAAACAACTGAAAGCTCACACTAGTCTTTTCTGGACTCTGTCCTATGAGCCTTTTTCCATTGCTGATTTTTTTTTTTTTTTTGAAGCTCCTCTTTTTTTTATTATTATTTTTTATTAACATACAATGTATTATTTGTTTCAGGGGTACAGGTCTGTGATTCATCAGTCTTACACAATTCACAGCACTCATCATCCATTGCTGATTTTAATCTGTATCTTTTCACTGGAATAATCCATAACCATGAGTATAATAGCTTTGCTGAGTTCTGTGATTCCTTCTAATGAATCACTGAACCTAAGAGTGGTCTTCTGGATTCCCAAATACAACTGTGATTATGGCCAAGGTCACCTATAAAGCCAGACTTTTATTTGCTTGTTAAACATTCAGATATCCAGGGATGCCTGGGTGGCTCAGTCAGTTAAGCATCCGACTCTCGATTTCGGCTCAGGTCATGATCTCAGGGTCGTGAGATCGAGCCCCACATCAGGCTCGTGCTGGGCATGAAGCCTACGTAAGAGTCTCTCTCTCCCTCTCCCTCTGCCCCATCCCCCCATCTAAAACAATTCAGATATTCATACACTCCTGCCCCCACCATCCATCCAAATCCAGTAATCTAGGATATACCCATCACCCAGGGTTCACACTGCAAAGCCAAGAGAGTATCTGTCTTCTCACTGTGCCCATGTGCCCATGTCTCCCTTTTCCATCCATGAACCCACCTTTGGCCTTCCTGAGAGGCATCTCTGTCTAGCCAGGTAATCAGGGAACTGTCTCCTGTTGCAGCTGGGCCAAGATAAGGAGACAGTGTCACTAATAAGAAGCTGAGAAGCAAACACTACATCATACATACAGTTTCAGATGAATGGTTCTAAGAGGGGAACTGGCCTCCCTACTTGGTGACACATGACTACTGCTGGCCTGAGGACAGGTGATCTGCAGTCTCGTTAGCCCCTTTCCCAGCTGCAGCACAGCCTGGTGACAATCTGTCTCATTAACTCCTAGAGCACAGCCTGGGACCTTTGGGGAGCATGCCTCATTCCAGAGTTGGCCTTCTTCTTCACTAGATTGGCTATTAAATCCTTTCTGTCTGTCTTCCCAGCCCTGGCTCCTTTTATTTTTTTTAAGATTTTATTTATTTATTTATTTATTTATTTATTTGAGAGGGAGAGAGAGAGAGAAGGGGGTAGGGTCAGAGGAAGAAGCAGACTCCCCGCTGAGCAGGGAGCCCAATGTGGGACTCGATCCCAGGACCCTGGGATCATGACCTGAGCTGAAGGCAGATGCTTAACTGACTGAGCCACCCAGGCGCCCACAGCCCTGGCTTCTTAATATTTATGGTCTGCCCCTCTTCATCAGTACCCAAATATTATCACTGGTAAATGTAATTCCCATTTGGTTTGTTTTCCAACAGATCATTGAGATGTTACATCTGAGTGTCCTGGCCAGACCCTAGGGCTGATCTTTTTCTGGTTTATTTTATGCTGCCTGCCTGCCTGCCTCCTGGGCCTGGTCTCTTCACCTGAGACTGTAGAGCATATTGGCCTGGTTTCTCACTGCTTCTGTCCTCAAAGGGCCCTCTGTCTGGAGGGCCAGGGATAGGAATTGACATGTATTTCCACATTTGTGAAGAGAGAGTAGAACCAAAATGTAAAGGATCTTGAGATTCTGCTTCATAACAATCCCATGAAGCTGGCATTTTTATCCAAATGTTTTTAGAAAGGCAAGCCCCAAGACTCAGGTTAAATAACTTGCACGTGACACACATTGTAAATGACAGAGCTCGAATCTGAGCCCAGACCCCTTGTGCTCAAATGCCAGACTCTTTTTGATCTGCAGTATTGCTTCCTGCTGTGAACTAACTTATGTGGGGTTCTCCATCTAACCATGTGGCCTAGTGCAGGAGGAGAATAGATCCTGGGTCCAGGTGACCCTGCGGTTTTAGACCTCTCCCCTTCCTATGGTGGCCCTTAAGGATTTTCCTAGGAAACAGCTGATCAGTATCTCCTTTGCAATCCCACAGCAGTTTGCTCACATTGTACTACTGTCACGAAGATGTGTATCAGACTCATCTGGTATCGTATCAGATTCCTCAACAGGTTGGGCCTTGACTTATTTATCTTAGTGTCTTCAGCTCCCGGCATTATGTCCACACACTGTAGGTGCTCAAAGATGAATCTAACTAATAATGAAACTAACTTGAATTACACCTAGAATGCTCCAGAAGCAGGTGTAATTGTGGTAGATGATTCAAGAATTTGAGGAACTAGCAAAGTTTTAGAGGTTCTCATCCCAGTTTGGCCAGCTGTTTGGGGCACTTTCATTTCTTTGAGCCTTGATTTTCTCATCTATAAATTCTGATCTCAGAGTGTTGTCATGAGAATTTAAAGGGGGAAAGAAGTTATATAAAACACCCAGTACAATGTCCAGCACACATTGGGTACTCAACCAAGTGAGTGCTCCTTTTCTCCTGCCTCTCTGAATGTAATTTAGAGGGTGCCCTTGGAAGGTAGAAGTCCTTTAGAATCCTAGTAATTTCCCAGGATTTAGAGGTTCCCTGGGTCTCTGCTATCCTTTGGTTGTAGGAGGTCAGTAGCTTGAAAGCATTCACTTATCAGTCTTAATAAACTAACAGAGCCCCCTCCCCAAATTCTCTACTAACACAAGCAAAGGAATAATTCATTCCATGAATTTGAGAGATGCCAACATTCAAACTGGACAGCTCAGCTCCAACTGTATACTTTGTTTTCCTCCTTCATGGCAGGATGGATTTTGGCCTGAATCATCTGAATAATTGCCTTTGCCCCCAAGTTTCCTAAAACACATCTTTCATTTTGTGGATATAGACACTAAACAAAAAAGGATTATTTTAACCTCCTGGAAAAAAAAAAAAACCTCAGACAATATCACACAGTTCCTCCAGAGCAAAGCTGAAGGATGGTCTCCAAACTTTCCATCCTCTCAGCACATTTAAAGGAAGTAGTGAGTGCTGCTAAAAGCATCTAGGCTTTACATAGAAATAAAAAGCTGAAGCACCTGTGTGGCTCAGTCGTTAAGCGTCTGCCTTCGGCTCAGGTCATGATCCCAGGGTCCTGGGATGGAGCCCCGCATGGGTCTCCCTGCTCGGCGGGAAGCCTGCTTCTCCCTCTCCCACTCCCACTCCCCCTGCTTGTGTTCCCTCTCTCGCTGTGTCTCTCTCCATCAAATAAATAAGTAAAATCTTAAAAAAAAAAAATAAAAAGCTTTGCAGTTGTACATTTCCCCCCTTTTGTGTAAAAAAAAAAAAAAATGGTGCTAATGTAATAACAAGGTAATCACATGGTAAGAATTGTACGGTGCCCATTCCCCAAATGTCAGATATGCTCATGTTTTAAAACCTTAGCATTTTGTACTTAGATAAAACAAAACAAAACAACAAAAACAAAGGTCAGAACCTCTGTTTTTCATTGTCAAGTGAGAGTGATTCTACTGGGGAGTCATAAATTCATGCATTCCTTCAAGTGTCTCAGGCCCCTCCTCTCCACAGAGTGCTGTGCTCTCCCAGATTCCAATCAGGCAAGCTTCCTGGAGGACGTAATGCAGTGAGGCTCCATGAAGGGACTAGTGCTGATGGGGTGAAGAAGCTGAGGGGAGAAAAATGGAAACGACCATACCTGGCCTGCCTAAGTCACAAGAGTTATTTTAGGAATTGTGTGAGGTAATATAGAAGGCACTACTTTAAAAATAGTAGACTATACAAATATATTACCATAATCCAAGAAGGAAGGAGAAACAAGATTGAGATCGGCATAAGGCTGTAAGTACTATGCACCAAATTCACAGATGAGACATCAGTCCTCCGGGAGGCTGCAGAGCAAAAAAATCACTCCATTCCTTGGTAGTTGCAAAATAATCCTTGTCAGAGCTGGAGCTAGAGTGGGCTCTTCCATTTGTCCTAATCTTTTAACTTTGGGTCACCGTGTATTATTCCAGAGCATCCATATTGTAACCTATGATTTGTTAAGGTATAAATGGGAAAGGGGTATTAGCCCCCATTTTACATATAGGAAAACCAAGATCAAAGGAGGTAAATTTGGTCCAGTCCAGAAGGTGGGAACCCATACAGCTGGGCAGCAGAGCCTCTGAGCTACTGGCTTTGTAGAGGAGGATACAGGAAGGAAATGGAAGTCTGCAAATTACCTGCAGAGTTCAGCCGACAGCTGAATGTCTCTTACCCCATCCCAAGTGATTGAGAGAATTCTCAGCACACCAAATTGTGTCCTAACCTAAGGTACTGATTGCCCTTGATGGGAGCGTACTTCCTAATTCTAGAGTCCTGTGGAAGGCTAGGAGGTGGGAGATCTCAGATCCATTCTTACTCTGGGACTCTAGATGAGTCCCTAAAATTACCTTTGGTGGGATCAACCCTCCATTATGTAAAATGGGGAAAAAAATACCCATTCCTACTTGCCCTCAGGAAATCATTTGATTATAGTGAAAACATCAGGATAACACCTGTTACCACAAATGCAATACACAAGTGCTATCCAAATGCAAGGTATTTTCTTAAGACTCTGTAGTAGCTGTTTTAGGACAGAATTACACATGTGATAAACAAAATTCCAAAACAAAAATCTAACAGGTACTCTAGAGATGGTAAAGAACCAGGAGAGGATTCCTTCATTGCAGGACAGGCATCAGGTTGCAGAGAACAATGAGCAAGCCCAAGCAAGCTCCCTCACCACAGGAGCATCCAGTGATGAAGGCTGAATGCTCAGTCCCCATCTTAGGAAATGCAGAATTTCAGAGGAAAGGGAAATGGACATTTAGGTCAGGGATAAATGGGAAGGCAAAAAGTAGCGAAAAAGCCATTCCTTTTAAGAGACAGCATGTCAGGGACGCCTGGGTGGCTCTGTCAGTTACCCGTCTGCCTTTGGCTCAGGTCATGATCCGAGTCCCGGGATCGAGCCCCACATCGGGCTCCCTGCCCAGCAAGGAGTCTGCTTCTCTCTCTGCCTCTCACCCCGCTCGTGCTCTCTCTTTTGCTCTCTCTCTCTCAAATAAATAAACAAAATCTTGAGAAAAAAAAAGAGAGAGAGAGCATGTCAGCCCACAAGAGGAGAACCTTGTGAGCTTCCCTGCTGTGCCCCAAGGCCTCACCTCATGGATGTCCCACAGATGTTTGCTGAGTGACTAAGCAGAGGAGGTGTGGCATGAGCAAGGGAAAGGGATGAAACAGCATGCTGGGTGGTCTTCCTAGCAGATGCCATCAGTATTTTGTCCTTGACAAGTGACTACAGCTTATGATGGCTTTATCCTTGGGCAAGTAAGTGGCTGTTGCTATAGAGACAGGAATACACCCATGGACAGAGGCAGGAGAACTCTTAGGCTGCTCTCGCCTTAAACAAAGGCTCGGCAAACTGGCTGGCTTCGTCAGAAGGGCATATGACTCTTGATTTCGGAGTCGTGAGTTTGAGCCTCACAATGGGTACAGAGACTACTAAAAAAAACAAACTTAAAAAGGGGCTTTCAAGCCTCCAAGGACAAAAGAGAGCATGAGTCACCAGTGGGACAGAGATCCACGTCAGCAGGTACAGCTGAGGCATGGACACAATTATAGGAAAAAGCCTTTATTATATTGGCTGCATTTTATCTGTTAATTTACTTGGATCGTGGTACTTTCAACAAGAGTAGTAAGACAGGGGGGACTTCTGGACAGTGTGAGGAGCTCAGTGGACTCTCACCCCATTAAAAAAATCAACTGGGGGGCGCCTGGGTGGCTCAGTTGGTTAAGCCACTGCCTTCGGCTCAGGTCATGATCCTGGAGTCCCGGGATCGAGTCCCGCGTCAGGCTCCCTGCTGAGCAGGGAGTCTGCTTCTCCCTCTGACCCTCTCCCCTCTCATGTGTGCTCTCTCTCTCTCTCTCTCTCTCAAATGAATAAATAAATAAATAAAATCTTTAAAAAAAATCAACTGGTAAAAATTATAAAACACAACAATTTAAAGTCCTTGCTAAGTAAATGATCTAAGATCATACAGCAAATTGAGAAGCATTTATTCAATAAAATCTAATAAACACTTAGAACAGCATGAGTCTGTGGCATTTGAGCTAGAACCTGCTTTCCTACCTCCCCTTTAAACTCAGACCCCACCCAGCTCCATGTTACAGCAGCTCTACCTCCAAGAAAGTGCAGCCAAGAAGATGGGGGCTCCCGGTACCCACAGCTCCTGGTTTTAGGGCTGCCGTTCTACCCCAAGAGGGATGGGTTGCAGGCATCTCTCATCCGCCCCCACCTCCCACCCACCAGCTCTGTATTATAGAAGCTCTGGTCCATGGCAGAGAAGACCAGGGCTCCCTTCCCCCTCCCACCTCCACCCATAGTGTGTGGAAGGAGCTGTACCCCACGCAAGGCAATACTGGAGCCCCAATAGCAAACCCCACCCTCAGATCCTGCCCATAGGGTGGTGGTTCTATGCAGGGAGAGACAATCAGAAAAAGATAGGAGCTACAGTCCCTTTCAGCTCCCACTTTCAGGGCAGAGGTGTCACTCTAGGAGAAGCAGGCCACCAATCCTGTCCCCAGCCCTATCTTCAGTGCAAGACCACAGAAGTTCTGGCCAAGAGGAGAGGCGAGACTAGAGGACCGGCAACTCCACAGCTCTGCTGAGAGGCTGATTTTACTTAGAACAGAGTGGAGTATAGGAGACCAGAAAATCTACCCCAAAATATGCCTTTTAGTATATTTGGTATATATATTTTGAGCTGATTATTTTGAGAAACAGCAGACACACGGAAGGTCTGGAAACAGAGTAGAAGTTACTCTTCTGCGAAGGACATTTATATTTATAAAGGAAATCTCTATTTATAAGGGTATATCTCTCTGTATCAGGAAGAGGATAACTCTAAATCACAAGAGACTCCCATCGGTGGAGAAAGCACTGACTTAAATCTGCATAACGAACTATATCCATGTTTGCCATGCTTTTCCTGGCCTCCCTACACCTTTCTTTCTTTTGTCTTTAATTGAAAATGGGATTTAGGCCTAAAATCTAAGCCATCTCTGGGAGTTATTTTTCCATGTATATATGAGGTATGTATGTTAATAAACTTCTGTTTGTTTTTCTCTTATTTATCTGTCTTTCATGATAGGGGCCTTAACCAAGAATTTAAAATGGTAGAATGAAAATATTTTCCTCCTCCACAGGAGGAACTCATGTCTTAAGGTGTAGTCAAAAGCAATAATAATCTTACTGTCAGACAATTAAGAGAAGGCTAATGGTTTTATGAAACCAGTACCAAAAGACAAAGCAGCAAATCACCCAGAAGTTTAACAGTGAGAACCAGGGAAATAGATGGCTCAAAAGTACCCTGTTAAGATCATACTTCTCCCTAGGGGTCAAGAGGCTGTGCCCATGGCAGGCTGCAGCCACTAAAAAGCACCTGCAGCATACACTTGAGAGCTACTAGTCTCCACTAGAACATGTGGCAGAATGTAAAGCATCCCCCACACCACTCACAGATCCATCAGCAAAGGGGAGGAAAAAGTTTTCCTCAGTCTTCTTAGAGTCCCTGCCAGGATCTGAAAATTAGACTGACAAAGACAAACTAACAGGAGAAACACATACAAATTTATTTAAGTTTTACATGACATGGGGGCCTTCATAAGGAAATGAAAACCCAAAGAAATTATTAAACCGGAGTACGTTTATGCTAGGTTTGATGAAAAGAGAACAGCTATGGAAGAATACAATAGGTCAAGGAGTATGAGGTAAGTGTAGTAAACTGGGGGAAACTTAGCAAGCCTGATTTTTCAGATTTTTCTCCGCATCCCTTTGTCTTCAGAGGTAAGGATGCTACTACTTTCCTCTGAGTATAGGGAAGTCACCTCTCACATGAGAGTCTTATGACCTGTTTCAGGGGGGGAAGTATAAGGGGAAGGTCAGAGTGAACTTCCTGCTTCTGCCATTTGCTCAGACTCCTTCAATTTAAAATATTCAACGTGTCACGGTGCCATATTTTGGAGTAGTGTGTCCTGATCCCCATCACTGGCTCAGGGAGCATAAGCACAACCTCTAAATAGTCATTGATTGAATATTAAGCTATGCTGACCTGGGGTAACTTCTAGAAGCTAGGCTTAAAAATAAAAACAAGGTTAAAAAGCTGGAGAGTGATATCAGAGACTGCACACTGTAAGGGAAATATACTTTATAGAGTTAGTCCAGGCAAGACATTAAACAAATAAAAGAAAACAGCACCATGAGAATCTTAAAAAAAAAAAAAAAAAAAATGGGATGCCTGGGTGGCTCAGTTGGTTAAGCAGCTGCCTTCAGCTCAGGTCATGATCCCAGGTCCTGGGATCGAGCCCCGCATCAGGCTCCTTGCTCAGCAGGGAGCCTGCTTCTCCCTCTCCCTCTGCTGCTCCCTCTGCTTGTAGTCTGTCAAAATAAATAAAATCTTTAAAAAAAATAATAATAATAATAAAGAAAACAGCACCATGAAAAAGCCTCAGAGGGAGGGTGAAGTTCGTTAGAATCCATAGCTGCTACAGTATGTTATCTGAAATGCCTAGTGTTCAACAGAAAGTTCTGAGACTGCAAAGAAACAGGAGAGTGTGATTCTTGTACAGTTAAAAAAAAAAAAAAACAGGCAGCAGAAACCACTCTAAGGGGACCCAGATGTGGGAGTTAGCAGACAAAGACCTCAAAGTAGCTATTATAACTATGTTTACAGAATTAAAGGAAACCATGTATAAACAATTAAAGGAAAGTTTTATCACGATGATTCATCACATAAAGAACATCAATAGAGAGATAGAAATTATTTTTTTAAAAAGGAAATTCTGGAGTTGAAAAGTATAATAACTAAAATTTAAAAAATCACTAGAGGGGCTCAAAATAGATTTGAGAGGGCAGAAAAAAAGAATTCGTGAATTCAAGGATAGATCATTCAAGATGATACAATCTGAAGAACAGGAAGGATAAAAGGATGAGGAAAAGTGAGCATAGCCTCAGAGACCTATGGGACACAATGAAGTACACCAACATATACATAATGGGAGTACCAGAAGAAGAGGAGAAGGAGAAATGAACAGAAAAATTATTTGAAGAAATAACCACCGAAAATTTCCTACATATGTTACAAACCATTAATCTACACATCCAAAAAGCGCAACAAGCTACACATAAAATAAACGCAAAGAAATCCACACCTAGGGGCGCCTGGGTGGCTCAGTCAGTTAAACATCCGACTCTTGATTTTGGCTCAGGTCATGATCTCAGGGTTGTGAGATTGAGCCCTGCATCGGGCTCCACGCTAAGTGTGGAGCCTGCTTAAGATTCTCTCTCTCTCTCTCTTCCCCTCCCTCTCTAAAGATAAATAAATAAATTAAAAGATCCCCAGGTCATTCCAATATGCAGCCAAGGTTGGGAAGCCCTGGGGTAGACTTATAAAGACAAAATAAAACAAGAAGTCCACACCCAGACATAGCATAATAAAAATGTTGACAGTCAAAGCCAAAGAGAAAATCTTGAAAGCAGCAAAAGAAAAATAAATGCACTCCATTCTCTTGACACTGCATTATTTGTCACTGATCTCAGTTCATCCAATCTGGGGTAGCTCTGAAATTGGGGCTCCACACTAGCTGAAACATGAACTTACTCCTGGGTCATGTTTTGTGGTCCCTTCTGAGATGGCATCTACTGTGGACATGCTAGAGTTTTGGTGTCAGCTCTTACCAGTTCCTGCCCTTGGTGGGCTATATAACTTGGGGCAAGTTACTTATCAGCCTCTCTCAGCTCACTTTCCAAATCTCTAAATGGACCTCACATACCTATCTTGTTTTATTATTGTATGAATTAGAAACAATATATGTGCCGTGTTCTGACTGTGAGAGTTACTGCAGAAACGATGATAGCCGATCTTGGACATGAGTGGTTATTATGTGGTCAAGTTTGGTGTGATGCTCCAGGAGATGAATGCCAACAGAGAAAATGCCAGCCCTAGGAAGTGTAGGAGCACAGAAGTGCAAGCCACTGATTGAGTGAGCACCACACATTCATGGCCTCCAAAGGCATAGCAGTGATAATTTATTCATAACAATGACCTTAGGCACTGCTTTGCTCTGGCCCAGGCACTGTCATTAGGCCCTCCATTTGTGTAAATAAGCCATCTCCATACCTTCTCAATAAACCTATCTAATAGGTATAATGATGCCTGTTTTGCAGGTAAAAAAGACACTGAAACTCAGAGGCATGAACTAACCTACACAGAGTCACACAAGGTATAATAGGCAGAGCTAGACTGTACGTTCAGAGCCCTTTACTGGCAAATAAGAGCTCTTCTCCCATACTCTGCTGCCCCTTGGATTCACTCATTTATCCTGTATACATTGAATACCTCCTGGATGTCAAGCACTTGGGCTATCAGGACTAGACTCCGCATTCATTTGAACATTTCCATGTAACATTAGGCTTTGGCTTTAGCTCGGTATTATGTGCATTGATTTTTCTCTTGGTTCAGTTTGGGTTCTGTCCCTAGGAATCATTAGTACACAATCTTCTAAAGAGCAGAGCTCAGATAGTTTCTTGGTTATCTGGGACCCACCCCTGAATCAACCTCCCAAGATGCCAGAGGCTCTAGGATTAAGTGGTGGTTTAAGTTCTCAGAGCAGCCTCTCACATGGATTGAGCCCTAAGATTGTACCATGGGGTGGCAGCCAGGGCTTCAGAGTGGCTCTGTGCTGCTCCAATGGGTGTGTTCTCCCATTTCTAGTAGGTGCTTCTCATAATTCAGCAAAGAAAAACATGTGAGACACATAGGACAGCCCTTAGGTAAAGATTGGGTCCTATCTAGATTCATTTCTTGCTTTACTAGACACAGGCTCTCAAAGAGTTCAGAGACCTCACATCCTGATCAAAGACACCCAAATACGTCAACTCAAACATTAGGACAGACCTTAAAAGAGTTCGGAGACATTCCACCCTGAAAACAGAACTCTGAACACACCAGATTCAAACCTTGGGATAGACACTTAAAGAATTCAAAGACCTCATGCCAACAAGACAGTCTCCCATCTACCTAAGACTCAAACCTAAGGACACAGACCCTCAAAGAATTCACAGACCTCACACCCTGAACAAAGGCACTTACTATCTCAGAGTAAAATATTGGGAAACAGAACACTACAGAGTGCAGAGACATCATACCTTGAAAACTGACCCCCAAATAACTCAGACCCAAACCTTGGAACAGACTCATCAAAGGATTTAGAAATACCATACCTTGAACAAGACCCCAAATACCTCAGACTCAAACTTTAGGACACACACTCTCAAAGAGTTCAAAGACCACAGACCTTGAACACAGATCCCAAAATCTCAGATTAAAAACTGAAAAGAGACAATGAAAAAGTTCAAAGACCTCACATTCTGAACTCAGACCCCAAATAGTTCAAACCAAACTTGAGACACAGAACCTCTAAAAGTTCAGAGATCTCACACCTCATACTCATTCACTGAAACAAAGATCACCAAAGCATTTATGGACCACAAACCCTGAACTCAGACTCCCAGATACATCACACTCAATCTTGAGGACAAACACGCTCAGAGTTCAGAGATTTTACACACTAAATGAAGAACCTGAAATATTTCAGACTCCAAACAACAGAGTTGTTCTAGACCTCAAGCCAAGAACATGAACTTCCAACCACCTCAGACTCAATACTTTGAACACAGGCCCTCAAAGAGTTCAGAGATCTCACATCCTGAACAAAAACCCCCAAATACCCTACATTGAAACTTCTGAGTCACAGATCCTCGAGGAGATGAGATATCTCAAACCCTGAAAACAGACTGCAAACACCTCAGACTAAAACCACAGGACACAGACCACGAATGTATTCAGAGACCTTACACCAGTAACAAGACTCCAAATACTTCAGACTCTAACACTGAGAAACACACTTACTGATTTCAGAGATCGTGCATTAACCGTGTCTTTTATTTTCGGTATTCTTATGATTTGACATCTGGGGCCTTGCCGACCCTGGAGGGACTGCCCCTCCCAGGGTTAGCCGAGTCCTAGAAATAGTAAATAACTTGCCTGAGAGAGTACTTTTCAAGTACATACCAACCAATCCATAGCCCACACCCCAACCACCTCCTCTATTACACTCTTACACTCCAGACCACTATTCTTCTGCCCTAAACACCCAAGGCCAGGTACCAAACAACTAGAGACAGCCCCTATACCCAGAGTCCACTGAAATTATTCAAACTAGCCAAATCCTAAACTGATTACCCTGCCTAGCCCATTCCTTCCTGTGAAAACCACAATAAAGACAATTTCCTATCTCCCTCTGCATCCTGACTGACCCTGGTGCTTCCCCATGTGGCACTCCATGGTATAGCATGCCATCTTCTCTTGGGAGTTGTGAGTATAACAAATTATCTTTTCAATGACGGTCATTTCCTGATCCACTGGCCTTACCATACCTAAATAATAATAAAACCTGTATTAAAGCAGAACTCATACCCTACCAGATTTCACCAAATACATAAACCTCAAAACCCGAAACACAGACCTCCAAAGAGTTCAGGAAATTCTAACTCTAAATATGGACCCTGAAATATCTTGGACTTAAATCACAGGATGGACCCTAGAAGAGACAGAAACCTCACAATTTGAACACAGTTTCCAAATATCTTTGAATTAAGCCATGCAACACAGATCCTCGAAGAGTTCCAAAAACTCAAACCCTGCACACAGACTCAAATTACCTCAGACTCAAAACTTAGAAAATAGACTCTTAAATACGTCGGAGAACGCACATCCTCAACTAGGACCCCCAGGCACCTCAGATGCAAACCTTGGAGCAGATCCTTAAAGAGTTTACTTACCATGCATTATGAATTAAGACCCTCCTGTTAATTAAGTTTCAAACGTTGGGACCCACATCCTCAAAGAATTTAGGAAGCTCAAACCCTGAACACAGACATCTAAATACCTTGTAGTTAAACCTTAAAACACAGACCATCAAAGCATTTAGAAACCTTGCAACCTGAAAAAAAAAAAAAACAAAAAACAAACCTCAGATTCAAACCTTGGGAGAGAGCCTCAAACAGTTCAGAGACTTCACACCCTGAATTATATAGACAGATGCCTCAGACTCAAACCTTGGGACATGGAACCTTATGCAGTTCAGGAATTTCACACCTAGAACAGAAACCTCAAATACATCAGATTCAAACCTTGGAAGAGAACCTCCAAGAGTTTAGAGGCCTCGCTCCCTGAAAGCAGACTCCAAATACCTCAGACTCACACTTGGAACACAGACAATCTAAAATTTCAGACACCTCACACCTTGCACAAAGACCCATGGACACCTCAGACTCAAAACTTGTGACACAAACCCTCAAATATTCAAAGCCTTCACACAGTGAACACAAATGCTCAAATACCTGAACCCCTACGATAGGACAGAGCCTCAAGAGTTTGGGGATAGGAAGCCCTGAACACAGACTCTCAATTGCCTCAGACTCATATCTTGAAACACAGACCTTCAAAGATTTCAGAGACCGCACCACCTGAACACAAACCCCACATACCTCAGATTCAAACTTTGGAGCACAGATACTAATGGGTTTAAGGACCTAACATTCTGACTTCAGACACCAAATACCTCAGAAACAAATTTGGACAGACTCTCTAAAAGTTCTAAGGCTTCAGACCCTGAACCCAGACCTCCCAAATAAATCAGACCTAAAGCAGAGAACACTGAGTGAAGAATTTCAGTGACCACATACACTGAATACAAAACCTAATTACCTCAGACTTAAATTTTGGAACACAGATAATCAAAGCATTTTAAAACCTCATTACCTGAAGGAGATCCTTTTTCTTTTTTAAGATTTTATTTATTTATTTGAGAGAGAGAGTGAGAGACAGCACGAGCAGGGGGGTAGGGAGAGGGACAAGCAGACTCCCCGCTGAGCAGGGAGCCCAATGTGGGGCTCGATCCCGGGACCCTGGGATCGTGACCTGAGCTGAAGGCAGACACTTAGCCCGCTGAGCCACCCAGGCATCCCAACTGAAAAAGATCCTAAATACCTCAGAGTTATACCTTGGGATACAAACCCTCAAAGATTTCAGAGACCCTACACCTGAATACAGACCAAAAATACATAATACACAAACCTTGCTATAGAGACCCTATGAAAGTGCTGACTAGCAGTATTATCCACAATAGTCAAAAGGCAGGAGCAACCCAAGTGTCCATTGAGAATGAGTGGAGAAACAAAATTTAGTATATACATACAATGGACTATTATTCAGCCTTAGAAGGAAAGTCTGGCATATGCTCTGACATGGATGAATCTTGAGGACATTGTGCTAAGTGTAATAAGCCCGTCACAAAAAGACTAATACTATAAGATTCCACTTACATGAGGCACCTAGAGTAGTCAAATTTATAGAAAGTAGAGTGGTGATTTCCAGGGGCTGGGGGAGAGGCAAATCGGAAGTTAGTGTTCAATGGGTATAAAGTTTCAGGTTGATAAGATGAAAAAGTTCTGGAGATATGTTGCTCAACAATGTGAATGTCCTTAATGAGCTGTACACTTAAAAATGGTTTAGATGATAAATCTTATGTGTATTTTACCACAATTAAAAATATAGGAATTGGGGAGAGTAACTGGATTATCCATCTCTGTATTATCTGCTCAGTTGTTTACCTTGGACCAAGCTGTAGCTTCTCCTGAGTACACTATCAAATTGCTTAGCTACCATTGTTCTCATTGCCCATAGAATGAGAGTTAGAAATTGCAAAGACACGAATGCGATTGTGGAGGATCATCTGTGTTATTGTCCCCTTCCTTAAAGGCAAAGAACAATAAGTAGTGACAATGAGTAGACAGAGACACAAGAATGAGCATTTGTGGGAAAAAGAGGATCTTAAATGATCAAATCTCTCCGACTTAACAAGAAGAACCATGGGTAAATACTATTTCTATCACTTCTTCAATTGAGCTCAAGTTCCCTTCTGTATATGATCAAAATGTATTAATCTAGATATACAAATACCCAGAAATAATTACAAGAATTATTTTAATTATAATACCAATTACCATTGGATTTCACACATATATCATGCTTTACAATATTCAAAGCATTTTTGTGTGACTTAGTTCATTTAATTCTTGCAACTCTAAGAAGACAAGACTGAGCCAAACCACCCTTGGCTTAGGATCAGTGCTCATGTGGATATATCTGGCTCCTGGGATCATCAGCTCTGCCTTGTGACCTCCAAAACACTGACTGATAACTGCCTGATCTGTCCTGATCTAACTGCTCTTTTTTTTTTTTTTTGAGAGAGAGAGAGCACGTGTATAAGCGGGGGATGGGCAGAGGGAGAAGGGGAGAGAGAATCTCCAGCAGGCTCCATACTCAGCGCAAAGCCCGACATGGGCCTCAATCTCACAACCCTGAGATCATGACCTGAGCCAAAATCAAGAGTCGGACACTTAACGGACTGAGCCACCCAGGCGCCCCTTCTATTTGCTCTTCTTGACATTGACTCCTTATAGATTTGACTTACAGTACCTAGTCCTATAAACTATGGTCTGTCACAAAGTTTTGCAAAATTTACCTTAATAATCCCTCTGGAGTCCATCTACTACTCTCATGCCTTTATCATCTTTCATTGTACCACCATAACATCCTCCCAATAGTCTCTTTATCTCCATTTTAGTCCCTTGAATTTAGTCAGCTTCATGGCAATAAGAAAGATGTTTCAAAGTATTTAAACAAAAAGACTTGAATTAATGGACCGTCACAAAGGTTTTAAGAGAGTGAAAGGAAGTTAAGGGTGATGAGACACCTGGGGAAGAGCAACAGGGAGAAGCCATTACCATCCCTTAATGTAAAGGGGCAAGGGGAGGAAGAAGTGTTACAGGAACCCAGTGAGAAGTGGCACAGAAGAGGGGCCAGCAGACAGCAGCTATTGCTGCAGGTAGAAAACCAGACTCATCGATGGCTCCATAGCAAGGCAGGAAGGGAGTCAGGGTTTGCAGAATGGACGGATAAATCCCCACAAACTCTCTCCTTCTAACCACACTCTGATCTGCTGGTGCCCACCTCCCCCCCCGCCGACACACACACATGCATTGTCCAAAATCAAGCAGAAGTTAGAGGATGAAGTGGTTTTAAATCATCTTCAAATTCATTTACAGTCCCCTCATCAAGGGGTGAAGTCTAATTCTCCTCCACTTAAATATAAATATAGGCTGGCCTTAATGACTCACGTCTAACAAATAGAATGTGAAAGAAGTAATGCTACATGATTTCTAAGGCTGGGCCATAAAAGGCAATACAGCTTCTGCCCAGCTCTCTCTCTCGGGATGCTTGCCCTTGGAACGCAGCCATGTTGTGAGGAACCCCAAGTCACCTAGAGAGGCCATGTGCAGACTATATTCTGGCAAAAGCCCTTGCAGAGGTCCAAGCCAGAAGCCAGCACAACCACCAGACAAATGAGTGAGGAAGCCTTCTAGATGACTCCAGCACCAGTCAGCTGTCTGACTTAACTTCCTGAAATAGCCTCAACTTAGAACTGCCTCACTGAGCCCAGTCAACCCCTAGATTGTGAGAGATAATAGTAAATGATTATGCTTGCTTTATATCACTAGGTTTGCGGTGGTTTGCAGTTATAGACAACAGGAGCTCTGAGAGTATAAGCAATGCAGTCTGTAAGGACTCAGCCTGTTGGGCATAGAGCAAAACAGAAAAAACTGCAGAAAGTGGATCTAGGGCAATACACAGCAGATAACCAGCACAACTTCCTTAAATCTCTCCTCCACGGTATAGCCAGAAAACCTTTCATTGGCTACAAGCAAAACCCCAAGCCTGGCACACAGAATTTCCAAGACATTGCTTTCCCTGCTTTTCACTACCATCTCCAGGAACTCCCTGTTCTGTGATTTATTTAATGGTTGTACTGGATTCTTTGTAGTTCTCCCTACACACCATGCTGTTTCTTTCTTCCAAGACATATGACTTTCCCTCTAGAATTATCCTTTTTTTTTAACCTATCAATCCTGAATGTTACCTCCTTTATGAGCTTTGGCTAAAACTTCTCTACGTACCTTTTTCTTATTTATACTTTACCCTAATATAATGAAATAATTTCTTTGTGGGTCTTGGTCTGTCTTCCCTATAGGGGAAGCTCCAGAAAGGCCAAAAGAACCTTTATTCATGTTCATTCATAGAGAAATGGCCTTAAGAGAGGCCCAGGCTTCTATTTGTCTAGAGATTAGACTGTGGGGTGCCTGGGTGGCTCAGTCAGTTAAGCGTCTGCCTTCAGCTCAGGTCATGATTCCAGGGTCCTGGGATTGAGCCCTGCATTGGGCTCCCTGTTCAGCGGGGAGTCTGCTTCTCCCTCTGCACCTCCCCCCCATTCATGCTTGCTCTCTCTCTCTGAAATAAATAAATAGAGTGTAGACTATAAGTACTATGAAGGGCAGGACAATGTTGATCTCATCCTCAACTCTAATCCCAATGCCTAACACAAGGACTGGCAAACAGGTGCTCAATAATAGCCCTTGAGGGGCGCCTGGGTGGCTCAGTTGGTTAAGTGTCTGACTCTTGATTTCAGTTCAGGTCATGATCTCAGGGAGAAGAGATCAAGCCCCACATTGGGCTCTGCGATCAGTGGGGAGTCTGCTAAAGATTCTCTCTCTCTCTCTCCCTCTGCCCTGCCCCTCCTCTCAAATAAGTAAATAAATCTTAAAAAAAAAAAAAAAAAAAAACCCTTGAATGCGTGCATAAAATGGAATTCCCCAAAAAGCCAGCATGGAAATAGCCCTGCACTTAATTTCTCACTAAATACTACTTATTTGGAACTTGAAACATGTTCTGTACCATTGTTGTTAACTCAAAAAAAGCAAGGAAAATGGGTGGAGAGTGGTTTTTTTCTACACTCTAGGATGTCTGGTTTGGGAAGGCTCAGTAAGAAAATGCACCAAAAACGACAGCTTAAAAAATACCAAATTTCATTCAATAAAATGAGCTGTAACTGACCTCTAGCCAATGTAACTGACCTCCTGCCCTCAGCAGCATAATAACAGAGAGATGACAATAAGCTTTTATAACATAAGGATGTTTGTAAGGAAAAGGAAGAAGCTGAGGCAGGAAATAACTTATAGACTCTTAAAATCCCTTCTGTTAAAAAAAAAAAAATGATTCTGACGCTTGTTAACATAGTACAGAAGACTTTATTCAGGACTATTGCAATAGATATATCAGGGAGGAAAAACTTTCCCTCTACTCTCTTACCTTCAGTATTTGAGAGCCTACAAATTAAATTGACAAAAGACAGTGAATAGTAGCAGAATACGCCACCCCAAAATATGCTACTTTGGCATAAGATTTATTTTGAGCTGAAGGCAATTGAGAAGACGCAGATAGAAGAAAAGTTCTCTGCCCTCCCTCTGTTTTTCTACAAGTAGGACATGAATTTGTAAAGATGTTCCCCCTCTCCTCTCCACCAGGAAGGACAGAAGTTAATCACCAGAGACAACTCTAGACTAATCAGCCCAGAGAGAGCACCAGAAAAGTCTACATACCAAATGTTTCTAACTAGCCCTTATCTTCCATTAGTTCTTCCATATGTTTACCTTCCCATAATTTGCCACCCTTAGAAACTCAAAGGCCTTGGGCGCCTGGGTGGCTCAGTTAGTTAAGCGACTGCCTTCAGCTCAGGTCGTGATCCTGGAATCCTGGGATGGAGTCCCACATCGGGCTCCCAGTTCAGCAGGGAGCCTGCTTCTCCCTCTGACCCTCTCCCCTCTCATGCTATTTCTCTCTCTCTCTCTCTCAAATAAATAAATAAATAAAATCTTAAAAAAAAAAGAAAAAGAAACTCAAAGGCCTTTCTTTTCCTTTATCTTGTCACGTCTCTAAAAATGTGTTGCTCTCTTGAGTTAATCATCAGTGAGTATTCCCATGTGTATTTAAAATGCACACATTAATAAACTTCTATTTGTTTTTCTCTTGTTAATCTTTTGTCAGTCTAATTTGCAGAGCCCCAGCCAATGACCCTGGGATGGGTAGAAGAAAGAGATCTTGTTTTCCTCTCCTACAACAGATGAGCAAGAGTAAAAACAGATTTTTATTCCTGATTGTACATTGCAGAAAAATGTAACTTAAAGAGGCATTTAAAATTTGGGGCTTATAGGGGCGCCTGGGTGGCTCAGTCGTTAAGCGTCTGCCTTTGGCTCAGGTCATGATGTCAGGGTCCTGGGATTGAGCCCCACATCGGGCTCCCTGCTCCACGGGAAGCCTGCTTCTCCCTTTCCCACTCCCCCTGCTTGTGTTCCCTCTCTTGCTGTCTCTCTCTCTCTGTCAAATAAATAAATAAAATCTTTTAAAAAAAAAGAAAGCTTTAAATAAAAAATAAAATAAAATAAAAAATAAAATTTGGGGTTTATATTAATAGAGGAAGGCGTAGGGGATAAAGGTACTTACAGGAAAACAAATGACTTGTTGGAAAGATAAACAGGCCCTTAGGAGAACAGATGGAAGATACGGTAGTTTTGTGACAGTGTCTGCTCAGGCATGATGTGGAGACTTCTCTCCAGTGATGAGTCAGTCATCCCTGGTTGCTCCCAGGAAGGGGATTTATGACAACTGAGCTCTCTGGGGAGGCTCTGCTTTTAGGCAGATAAGAGATTTCAGGAACGCAAATGCCTTCTTCTCAAAATAATTTTTATGCCACAGTAGCTTATTCTGGACCCCTTCAAGTGTCAAGACTATCACAACAGAGGGGAGAGATTGGGCTCAACTCCAAATATAACAAGGACAAGTGAAGATTTATAACCAATGAGCAGAACGAGGGGTCAGTAGATGGAAAATTACTAAAAGGAAACATCATGGGTAGGGGGTTTCTTGCTAAACTAACTCAGCAGGATTCTTTTTTTTTTTTTTTTTTTTTTAAGGATTTGCCACTTTTTTTAAGATTTTATTTATTTATTTGACAGAGAGAGAGAGAGACAGCGAGAGAGAGAACACAAGCAGGGTGAGTGGGAGAGGGAGAAGCAGGCTTCCCACCGAGCAGGGAGCCCGACGCGGGGCTCGATCCCAGGACCCTGGGATCATGACCTGAGCCAAAGGCAGACGCTTAACGACTGAGCCACCAGGCGCCCCACTCAGCAGGCTTCTTACTGAAGGCAAGCCAGGGTGATCAGGTATCAAGAGTGGGGATTCTCAGGGGATGTGGCTGGCTCAATCAGTAGAGCATGTCACTCTTGATCACGGGGTTTTAAGTTTGAGCCCCACATTGGGTATAGAGATTACTTTAAAATCTTTAGGGGCGCCTGGGTGGCTCAGTCAGTTAAGCATCTGCCTTCGTTTGGCTCAGGTCATGATCCCAGGGTCCTGGGATCGAGCCCCATGTTGGGCTCCCCACTTAGCAGGGAGCCTGCTTCTCCCTCTCCCTCTGCTCTGCGCCCCCCCCCCCGCTCATGCTCTCTCTCTATCTATCTCAAATAAATAAAGTCTTTAAATAAATAAGTAAAATCTTTTTTTTAAAAAAAAAGAGAGGATTCTCTCTAAACTGACTTAGCAGGATTCTTGCTGTGAATGGACTAGGCAGGCTGAAGACAGGTCCCAAGGACAAGGCCTAGTTGAAAAGAGGTCTCAGAGGAGCCTGACTGAGGTTTGGTCAAGGAGAGAGTCTTTGTCACTTGTGAGCTCAAACTGAAGCTGACTATAGTCTTTGTTGGGTGTCATCTGAATACCAAGAGTCCTCTGTGACCATTGCCTAAATGGAGCCAAAGACACAAATGTGGCTTTTGAGCCTTCTGGCTTTATATCTGAGTTTCATGTTGCTTTCCCTGCTCTACTCATGAAAAAGAGGGGAGAAATGTCATCTAACCAAAAATGACCCAGGCAACCTATGATATGGGAGAAAATATTTGTAAACCATGTATCTGGTAAGAGGTTAATATCAAAAATATATAAAGAACTCATACAACTCAATAACAAAAAACAAACAATCCAATGTAAAAATGGGCAGAAGAACAGAATAGGTGTTTTTCCAAGGAAGCTATCCAAATGGCTAACAGGTACATGAAAAGAGGCTCAACATCTGGTCATCAGGGAAATGCAAATCAAAACCACAATGAACTATCACCTTAATAGAGAGCAAAATGGAGTCTGTCGTGTCAAGCAGGAGCCCGTGTTGAGCAATGACGCAAGTAGGTAAAGGTACTGCAGCTAGGAGGTATCGCCGGGACCAACATTAGCTGACACCCCAGAACTGATAATGAGCAGAACCAGAGGAGGTCTACAGGGACCCGAAACCAATTAAATCCCTTTAAAGAGGGAAGGATTCTGGCAGCAAGCTGTTAGACTCTTCAGACGTGACCCCTCTATGTCTGACCACTTAAAAAAGGCAACTGCCACCAACTGATCTCCGAACAGAACTGAGATCCTTCACTGCTTGAACATAAGCAGTAAGTGCCAAAAGCTGCCGCAGACTGGGGCTTTATCTCAACTGCGTGCCCATAGACTGACTTTGCATTTGGTTCGTTAACTTCCTACACCTGTTATCTTGTCCATTGTGTGGTTTGTCTTCTGTCCTGCTCTGTGTGCTGTTTGAGAAGCCAAGTTTAATCACATGGTGAAATGTCATTGAGTTTGGAATCCTGAACCTGCTTTATAATTGTGATTAAACTTTGCTTTATGATTGAATAAAGCTGACATTGTGGAAAGACACAACTCGTGTGTGCACCTTCATAGGGTGCTCATGGCACACCTCATACCTGTTAGAATGGCTATCATAAAGACAAGAGATACCAAGTGTTGGCAAGGATGTGGCAAAAAGGGAACCCCTGTGCATTGTTAGTGGGAATTTAAATTGGTACAGCCACTGTGAAAAACAGTATGGAGGTTCCTCAGAATATTAAAAATTGAACTACTGTATGATCCAGCAATCCCACTCCCAGCTATATATCTGAAGGAAATGAAAACAGGATCTTGAAAAGATATCTGCACTTTAATGTTCATAACATTATTCATAATAACCAATATATGGAATCAAAGTGCCCATCAATAGATGAATGGATAAAAAAGGTACAGTGTGTATATGTATACACACACACACACACACACACACAAAGGTATATTGTTCAGCCATGAGAAAGAAGAAATGCCTGTCATTTGCAACAACATGGATGGACCATGAGGGTATTATGCTAAGTGAGATAAATCAGACAGAGAAAAACAAGTACTATATTCTGCGATCTCACTTATATGTGGAATCTTAAAAAGCCAGGGCACCTGGGTGGCTCAGTCGGTTAAGCGTCTGATTTGGCTCAGGTCATGATCCTGGGGGTCCTGGGATTGAGCCTTGCATCAGGCTCCCTGCTCAGTGGGGAGTCTGCTTCTCCCTCTTCCTCTGTGTGCTCTGTCTCTCAAATTAAATAAATAAATAAATAAATAAATCTAAAAATATATAAAAAATTAATTCAAATTAATTCAAATTAAAAATTAAAAAGCCGTGCTCGCTTCGGCAGCACATATACTAAAAAATTGGAACAATATAGAGAAGATTAGCATGGCCCCTGCACAAGGATGACACGCAAATTCGTGAAGCATTCCATAAAATAAAAAAAAAAAATTTAAAAAGCCAAACTCATAGGAACAGAAAGTAGAATGGTGGTTACTGGGGCTGGGGGGTGGGGGAAGTGGGGAGAAGTCAGTCAAAGCGTACAAAGCTGCAGTTATGTAGGATAAATAAGTTCTGGAGATCTAATATACAGCATAGTGATTATAATCAACAATACTTGTATTATATACTTAAAATTGCCAAGAGACTGGATCTTAAATGTTGTCACCACAAAAAAATGATAATTATGTGACATGATAGAGGTGTTGGCTAATGTTACAGTGGTAATCACATTGCTATATATAAATGTATCAAATCCACATTGTACAATTTAAACATATACAATGTTATATGTCAATTATATCTCATTTGAAAAATGACTCAGTGAATATTCTTAAATATTCCTTCAAATCCCATAAAACCTAACGTTTCTGTGGGAATTCTCTTATAGAAGAAAATATAAGGACCATTTTATAATAAAAAATGTTTTTTAATAAAAAAGGGAATAAAGATGCTTGGCTGTGATGGGGATCAAGACACACTACCCCAAAATATGGTATCTTGGCATATTGAATATTTTAAGCTGAAGGAGCATGAAAAAAACAGCAGAAGCACCTTCCCTCATCCTTCTGCCCTAAAGTGGGTCATAAGGCCCTCATGTGAGAGGTGCCCTGCCTACCTCCAGAGGAAAGGAGCATCCTCATGTCTGAAGACACAGGGATGCTGAGAAGAATCTGAAAGAACAGGCCTTGTTAAGTTTCCCTCCGTTTACTACACTTACCTCATACTCCTTGTCTATCATGTTCCTCTACAACTGTCTAATCCTTATCAAACCTAGCATAAAAATACTCGGGTCTGTTAGGTCAGGCCTCATTAAAGCTCCCACAACACATAAAACATGTATCAAACAGATTTGTATGCTTTCCTCCTGTTAATCTTTGTCAGTTTAATTTTCAGACCTACCCAGGCACCCTAAGAGGGGCAAGGAAAACTTTTTCATCCCTTATAGCTGCATCCAAAAACCTTTTGAGCAAAATTAGTGTGGGCATGTTCTAGCAGAAATGGAATTTTAGCTCCCATTTCCTGACTAAGCCATTTGTTGTGATAAGCCCTTCCTAGCTCTCGTCTTTCATGTCTCTCCCACACGCCCTGCCCCTCACCATGCTTACCTGTATCCCCATTCTTCCTCACCTTACTATCCCCCCTAGGGGCCCTCCTATATAATTTGGTCCCTCTATTCTAGCAAGTGGTTCGTGAAGATCTGGTCCTTCCTTTTGACTCACCAGAGCAAAGCTGCAGCCATTAACGTGATGAAGAAAAAGAGAGTGTGCAGAGGAAAAACTGTTCTGAGGGAAAACTTTACAAGGAGTACAGAGTTATTTTAAAAATAAAAGCCAATACAGAAATAAAATAAGCCAAATTTCTCATCTTCTTTCTCTCCCCACCCCACCTATACAGCTCCAAGCTGTCCGAAGGTTTTCAAAAACCCCATATGAACAACTTCAGACACTACCTGGCTCAGTGGAAAGTTCTGTAGCCACAGAAACTAGAAGTAGCTAGAATCAGCACATAGGAATCCTAAAGCCATTAGGATCAAAAATGCATACACGGGATCTTCATGCATTAAAGATTTAGAGAATCTGAAATTAAACCTTCTCTTTCACCCTGAAAAAGCCACTGCATCTCCTACAGGTCGTATTTCAAGTCCAACCAATGGGTTAACCTTTTGTGACTTCCTTACTCTTCCTAAATTCCTCCTCTTTTAACTTTCCTGCTCTTAACCCTCCATTCACCTTGCCAGAAGCTCCTTATGGAGAAATATTTGCGTTTCAATGGAAAACTCTATATCGTCTATAGCCTGCCCTTCTGGGTTATCAGATCCTAGCCCTATTCATTGTCTTTGAGCTACTTTGCAATTCTTTGTAAGCTGTAGGTAGCTGATAGATATGTAAATTATGTCCTGTTCGGTAGTAATTCTAATTAATTTCCTTCCCTCTGTGGCAAAACCATTTCTGCGGACCTTTGCAACTTGTCTCAACATTCTTTACTTCATGTAAATCTGTACAGTTTTGACTTTTCCTTGAACCAATTATAACATCCACCTGGTTCTCTCATATCATAGAAATGACAAACACTCTCCTTGACCAAACTTTGGTCAAGCTTCCCTGAGCCCTGTTTTCAGTGAGGCCTTGATGTTGGCCCTACATCCTTGGGGGGGGAGGGGGGTGCTGCACAGCCCGCTTGTAGCAAGAATCCTAAATCATTTTAGCAAGAATCTCCCCACCCTTGATATCCCATCCTGTCCTGCTTTCAGCAAGAATCCTATTAACTCAATTTAGCAAGAATCTCCCTACCCTTTTGATGTCTCCTCTCAGTAACTTTCCATCCACCGATCCCCTCATTCTGCTCCTAGGCTCTAAGTCCCCAGCTGCCTTTGTTGCATTTGGAATTGAGCTCGGTTCTATACTGAGCTCTCTTTTTTTCCCCTAATGCAATAGTTCCTGAATAAAGTCTCTTTTACTACTTTAGCTACTGGAAGGCTCTGGTCCTCTTTAATAGGAGTAAAATTACTTCCTTAACATGTGTTGACTTTTAGATCTGTATGAGAGTCATGATTTTACCTTTCTCTGAAAATTATATTTTAACAGCCTTCTCCTGCTCTCACCAAAGCATATGAAAGAGAGATTTTGCCACCCCAAAATACGTCTTTTTGGCATAAGGATTATTTTAAGTTGAAGGCAATCAAAACCCAGCAGATTCAGGAAAAGCTCTTTACCTCCTCCTCAACTGCCTAAATTTACAATTGGATGGTGGGCCTGTACCAGGAAGAGAGCTATTACTAGAGATACCTTTTACCTAAGTAACTTATCTACATAACAAGGTTGCTCTCCAACCATCTTCTCTCACCTTCCTGTGAATGGGCTTTTTCTCCTTTGTATCCCAGATCCCTACCCTTTCCTTAGCTCAAAATGTTATATAAGCCTCAATTACCTGGCTGCCCTTTGGGTCTCATATTTTTATGGAGTTCCTATACTTATGAAATTGGTTTTTTTCCCTGTTAATCTCTTATGTCAATTTAATTATTAATCCAGGCAAAGAACCTAGAAAGGAAAAAGGGGAAATTTTTCCTTTCCTACACATATCTGTCACTTTCTCTAAAGAAAATTGATTCCACACAAATCTTTTCCAAGAAATCTTTATGAGGTGTTCCTTCAGTGTTGAATCACTTGATATGGGATGAATGTGTAATGTGTTGCTTTGTTCTTAGGAGGATTTACTATCCCAAATTAGATTGAGTTCCCAAGAATCCAGAGAGCCCTGTGTTTCTTTGATATTCCCAGACAAGTACCTTGCACAAGCCTGGTGAAAATAATGTTTGTGGTGATGTCGTCCTGAGGTGTCAGTCTGACAGCCACTTCCACAAAGTGGGAGGCAGGAAACATCCAAGCAAAGCAATAGATCTCAAAAATATCCATTAACAAAGCCCATGCTCTAAAGCTGAACCGTTTCACTGCCCTCGGGCCTCGTTCAGATTTGGAATTCCTCCCCACACACACCACTTACTAACAAGCCTGTTTGTCTAGTCCCTTCCTACGGCACATTAGAAGCAATGACCTGAAAGTGAGCTCTTAGAAACAGGCATGATGAGAGAAGAGCAAGGAACAGCTGCAGTGTAACTGAGGGAAGAGATTTTGAAAAGGAGTAAATCGAATAAAATAAACCACTACGCTGCTGGTCAGTTTTTAAAAATAGATGTCTGTAGAGGGCACCTGGGTGGCTCAGTTGGTTAAGCGACTGCCTTCGGCTCAGGTCATGATCCTGGAGTCCCGGGATCGAGTCCCACATCGGGCTCCCTGCTCAGCAGGGAGTCTGCCTCTCCCTCTGACCCTCCTCCCTCTCATGTTCTCTGTCTCTCATTCTCTCTCTCGCAAATAAATAAAATCTTTAAAAAAATTTTTTAATTAAAAAAATAAAAATAGATGTCTATAGAAAAGAGTTTGGACCTGTGTATAACATTCTCTGCTAAATGTAGGACAAGGTATAATATAGTGTTGGTAGATATAGTTCATATATGTGAAGTATTTATATATATGGCATCCCCTCCATTTATAAGAATGCTAGATAAAGACTATACTTTCAGAGATCATTTCTACAGTTTGTTATAAGAATGCTAGATAGATTTGGTATTGCTGAAAAACAAAGAATACAACCAAATGATTGTTTGGTAAATATTATCATGATATCAATGCCTGCCAATTTACTTGCATTCATTCTGATGAAGGAACACTGGTCTTCAAAAACAACAACAAAAAAAACCGCTGCTGAAGACCTATCTTGCAGTTAGGTACTATTGCTAGACCTCAGCCACTGATGAATGGTCTAAAGGTCAATGTCCCAGAGCCCCTACTTTGGGGTTCATATGACAATAGCCCTTTTCTTCCTCTGAGCAGGCCTTATAGCAAGCTCAAAATCAGGCATTTCTAACTGGGCTAAGCTCCTCCCATGAAAGCAAACTTGCTCAAAAATCAGGGGCTCATCCTAAGACTGTTGAAAGCAGAAAGAGTTAGGGATCTCCAGAAAAAGAAAGATTAGTTATAGCTTTGTGACATAAAACAAGTCATTTGGGGCCCCTAGCTGTTTTCCATGATCTATGCCCTATCTGTCCAAGCACACTTCTTGCAGAACTTCCTAGGAGGTGTCAGAATTACAAAGAAATGCAAAAGCTCAGTAGTTAAGGATTTTAAGGGAACAAAGAGAATGCAAAAACTCACAAGTCTCTAGCCTAACTATATCAGAGACAATAAATCAGTGGTTAAAACTCCCAGTGATGTTTCAAAAGTAAGCAAGACCTTGCATTCCCTACCTGAGAGAAGGAGCCCAAGACACCATCCAGTTTATACTGGCTCTTGGAGCATGTAAATGTGGGCCTAAGATTGTGCAGGCATACTTAGAAAACATGCCTACACCTGCATCCTATGTTAATGAAGCTTGTGCTACTTCTAGGGCAGGGACTTTAACATTATAATGAAGCAGAGGTAACTGTCGGACAGGGGGAAGGGGCTTGCCCAATGTAATTTCATGAATCCTGAAAAGCTCATTCAAATTTGATAATCTTCCCCCTCAGAAGAAAAGAAATACCGGCCATCTCAAAAACTGGCGTATGTAGAATTGTTCTGGGATCATTGAGCGCAACGGTCAAGAAAGAAGTCTTGAGATGTCTTTTTTTTTTTTTTTTTTTTTTAAAGATTTTATTTATTTATTTGAGAGAGTGAGAATGAGAGAGAGTACATGAGAGGGGGGAGGGTCAGAGAGAGAAGCAGGCTCCTCGCCGAGCAGGGAGCCCGATGCGGGACTCGATCCCGGGACTCCAGGATCATGACCTGAGCCGAAGGCAGTCGCTTAACCAACTGAGCCACCCAGGCGCCCCTTGAGATGTCTTAATGGTGCAACTTAGTAAGTTTATTTAAGTAGCATGGGGACAGGACCCGTGAGCATAAAGAGCTGCACGTTTGCTGTATGAAGCTGGAGGTTTTATGCTTTGTGCTCAAAGGGGAGGGGACGTGCAGGGAGTATTAGATCATAAATGTTTTCTTTAAATTTCTACTGCTAAAACTACTTTTGCAAGATTTCTCTGGTGCTTATCATTCACTTCGATATTAACTATTGGTGAGATTTACAGGCAGTCATGAGACCCTTTAAGAATGTAGCAACCAGGGGCGCCTGGGTGGCTCAGTCGGTTAAGTGGCTGCCTTCGGCTCAGGTCATGATCCTGGAGTCCTGGGATCGAGCCCCGCGTCGGGCTCCCTGCTCAGCGGGGAGTCTGCTTCTCCCTCTCCCTCTGCCTGCCTCTCTGCCTACCTGTGCTCTCTATCTATCTGTCAAATAAATAAATAAAATCTTTAAAAAAAAAAAAAAGAATGTAGCAACCAGCACGTATTTGATCCTTATCGAAACTATGCAGCCTATAGGTCAACCTTTCAGGCTGAAAGTGAACATTTTTCTGCTTTTATTCCTCATCACAATGATGGGCATTTGTGTTGCCAAGATGGCTGCTTAATGTTCCCAGAGACCATCTCCAGACGTTTAATGTATTCTCTGTGAAATTATTCACAATGGTAAAGATAAATTGGTTCAAACTTTAAAAAAATATTGGTGAGGAAATTTTACTCCAGAAATGTGGCCAAATCTTGCCCTGTCATTATCATAACCCAGGAAAAGCTATAAAGAAAAGCAGAGCTCAGAACCCTTGCCTCAAAAACCATTTGAACGGGGCACCTGGGTGGCTCAATCAGTTAAGTGGCTGACTCTTGGTCTCAGCTCAGGTCTTGATCTCAGGGTTGTGAGTAAAAGCCCCTCATTGGGTTCCATGCTGGATGTGGAGCCTACTTAAAAAAAAAATTTTTTTTTGAACATTTTCAAATGGGTTTTATTCAATTGCTCTATAGGGGAGAAAAATATTTTCCCTCTACCCTTCAAGATTCTTGGCGGAGGCCTCCCGGTAATACAAGACAGACTAACAAGAGAAAAACAAACAGAAGTTTAATAATATGTATACCTCACATATACATGGGAGATACCCCAAAAAAACAATAAAACTCCCCCAAATGGCCCAAGTCACCAGCTTAAATACCATCTTCAGCTAATGACAAAAGGAAGATGTTGGAGGGGGAGGAGCAGTTATGGAAGGTTACCAGGAAAAGTATAGTAAGGATGCTATGCAGATTTAAGTCAGGCATATTCTCTATTGATGAGAGTTTCTTGAAAATAAATCATCCTTCTCTTCCTGGTACAAAGAGGGAGACACCCTTACAAATGGAGATTTCCCTTACAAATGTAAATTTCCCTTACAAAAAAGCTAATTCAACTCTGTTTTCAGAGATTCTCCTGTGTCTTCTTTTTCTTAAAAAAAAAAAAAAACCAGCTCAAAATAATTTGCATGCCAAAGAGGCATATTTTAGGGTGCCGTATTCTGCTACCCTTCAGCCCAAATCACAAAATTTTGAACAACACTGAAGGAGAATAGAATATGCCACCCAAAATCTGCCACTCTGGCATAAAAATTATTTTGAGCTGAAGGCAATTGAGAATCAACAGATGTAGAAAGAAGTTCTCTTAGAGCTTCCATTATCTGACTCAAAGCAGCAACTTCTGGTAAATGAGGTTTCCATAAATTCCCGCTTCAGATTTACTCCCAGAAGAGAGACCAAGAGTAAACCTACCATAAATCCCCTCTCCAGGGAAGTTTCATGGCCATGAAGAAAAGGGAAAGATCACTTGCCTCTGCATAAACAAACATCGCAAACTTTCTTAGCTCCCATTTGTTCTCCTAAAACCCATTTGTCTTTCCTAAGAAACCTATTTGTTCTACTCATAAGAGCCTTTTCCCCCCACCCTTTTCCCTACTAAGTCAGGTATATGAGCCTCCCAATTCTAACCACCCTTCCGAGTTACTTATCACTGAGCACTTCTGCATGTATGTACACTGTGTATGTAACAAACAAAACAAAACAAAAGAACTGGTTGGGGCATCTGGGTGGCTCCGTTGGTTAAGCAGCTGACTCTTGATTTCAGCTCAGGTCATGATCTCAATGTTGTGAGATAAAGCCCTGTGCTGGGCTCCATGCTGGGCATGGAGCCTGCTTAAGATTCTCTCTCTCTGGGGCACCCGGGTGGCTCAGTCAGTTAGGTGTCTGCCTTTGGCCCAGGTCATGATCCCAGGGTCCTGGGGTTCTTCGGGCTTCCTGCTCAGCAAGCAGTCTGCTTCTCCCTCTCCCTCTGTCCCACCCCCCTCCCCCTGTCTAAAAAATAAAAATAAAAAACCTGTGTTTTGTCTTGCTCATCTGTCTTTTGTCAGTTTAATTCACAAGCCCCACTGAACGAGCATAAAAGGGTAGAGGAGGGGCGCCTGGGTGGCTCAGTCGTTAAGCGTCTGCCTTCAGCTCAGGTCATGATCCCAGGGTCCTGGGATCGAGCCCCACATCGGGTTCCCTGCTCGGCAGAAAGCCTGCTTCTCCCTCTCCCACTCCCCCTGCTTGTGTTCCCTCTTTTGCTGTGTCTCTCTCTGTCAAATAAATAAACAAAATCTTTAAAACAAAAAGGGTAGAGGAAAAGTTTTTCCATCCCTACAACACTTTAGTAATGGTTTGTTAGTTTTATGCTTGTATTGAAGTCTTCCCCTACTAAAAGGCTAATATTATATTGCCGAAACAAACAAACAAAAACTAATAATAGATAGATTTTGTTTTTTACCACTTGGATAGTATATTCATTACTCTCCAGTGATAGGGAATCTCACTTTACAGGTGAAATACTTAAGAAACTGTGTAAGGTACATCCATTAAAATAAAAACTTCCTTGATCATATTGACCTATAAAATTTTGGCAGAACTGAATGGACTAGTGATCTTTTAAATCAAAATCATCCCAATTTCCACAAAAGTTTAATCCTTAGAGGCTGTCACATGAAATGATTCCAGGAGGACCCATGAGACTATGATGATTCCTCCTCTATCAGGCTCTACCTTATTAACATTTCAAGCTTATCAAATATTGTCAAAAACAGGGGCACCTGGGTGGCTCAGTCATTAAATGTCTGCCTTCAAGCTCAGGTCATGATCCCGGGGTCCTGGGATCGAGCCCCGTGTTGGGCTCCCTCCTCAGCAAGAAAGCCTGCTTCTCCCTCTCCCACTCCCCCTGCTTGTGTTCCCTCTCTCGCTCTCTCTCTCTCTGTCAAATAAATAAATAAAATCTTTAAATAAAACAAATATTGTCAAAAACAACATCATATGCTCAACAGGTGCAAGCTGCATTCTCAAAGAGAATACCCCCAGATACACCCTTACATGATTTGTCTTTGGGAGACTGGGGTTGTTGGGAAGAGACACCAGTGAAATGACACCTTAGAGCTACACCAGAAAGGACCATTTCAGGTCCTTTTAACTACAAGTACTGCATTTAAACTCCAGGGCATGCACTCATGAGTACATGAAGGGCAGTGTCAGTGATACCATAAACAATACGTTTGTGCCTCTTCAGTGTACATCCCTGGGATGTTCTTTTGGTGTAATCAGATGGATTTCCTATGCGTGCCATATTAAAATATGCCTACACTTTGAATATACTCATTCAGCCTTTCCAGGCATTCAAAACTGAACTTCCCTGTGCTCTCGTTTTATTACTATTTTGATGTATTCCCTTACCAGGAGGTATCCAAGACATTATTTCACTGATTAGGGCAAGGATTTATGCTCTGGCTAGGAGTTCCTGAACTAGATCATGTTATCCATAATTTATATCAGATTCTGGCTCAAACAGCAAAAGAAATAGCTCAAGCATTAGAAGTATAATAGATGAGCATAAATTTATCAGATAGATATTTTATTTGCTCACCAGCCAAAGTAGAGTCTGGGCAATGGGTAACACATCTTATTGCACCCAATAAATACCTTAGGAGAAGTGGTACAATCAATTAACTTAAAAGCTGCTTGCTTAACTAATATTGACCAAACTCATCCTTGTGAATTGCTCTCCAGGTTGGGCTTAGGCAAACTAAGAAATTGGACATGCAGTGGATTTCACCATTCCTTAGTGTGATTGTCCTTAGGCTTTTCGCTCTCCTTCACCATCTAATGTCCAGGTTCTTAAATGTTGCTGCATAACCATGATCCCAAAGCAACAGTTAACTCATGAGCAGCATCAGAAGGAACCAGCAGCCCTCATAGTCCACATGGCTGAGTGCTGAGTACTGAGAGGGGTAGTTGAAAAATTCTGGGAAAGTTGCTGGTATAGGGTTAGCAGAGCTGAGATGGAGAAGACAGTGACAGATGTAGCACAGACATAGCCTGTCACACCTTGCTCGGAATTAAATTCCCAAGGTCCTCTGGGAATCCATAAACATCTACATTGGTTTCCCCCCCGAGGACCCAGTCTGCTGACCGAGGGCAGAACACCCCCAACCGACCTTTTGCTGGTTGCCAGCTTACCCCACAAGAGGAAAACAATGTTCACCATTTCCAAATATGGCTGTTGTTTTCCTTCTTTCCTCTCTCATCTTTCTTATAGATAAATCCATAGTTAGATAAAATCAATCTGTTATTAGAGTTTTGTGTTCAAGCAAATCAGTGCGATAATAATTTACAATATGTCTTTGGGTTATTCCTTCATTGCCAGGTGGACTGGGGAGATCCCCAGGCCCTGAGGCCTCCACCCAGCCCATCCCTGGACGTCACCAAAGGCTTTCTTCTTGCTAGAAAGAATTCAAGGAAAGATCAGACACAGTGGTTGAGCAGTGCAAGTGGGAAAGTTTATTAAAGAGAGTACACTCTCAAGATGTGAGAGCAGGTGAGCTTCAGGGGGAAGCTGAGCTCCCTGAGGTTTTGGGTCTCTATCTTGTATTTACAGTTGTTAACGAGGGGTGGAATATTTATTACTTGGGGATGGGATTTCTTGGGAGAAGGTTACATGCCTTTTCTCCCTTACTTGGTCAGGGTGTCTGGCTTTCTTTGTCATGGGCCTGTCTAGTTTGATCCAGCTTCTTGTGGTGTTGTTTTTGGAATGCTGCCAGGGCAGGTCTCTAACTTTCCCAGAGCAGGCATGACTCCCCGTTTTCTGGCCTTCAGGCATCCTGTTAAAACCTAACTAACTGGGGTGCCTGGGTAGCTCAGTCATTTGAGTGTCTGACTCTTGGTTTCGGGTCAGGTCATGATCTCAGGGTCGTGAGATCGAGCCCTGCATCTGGCTCTGTGCTCGGTGTGGAGTCTGTTTGAGATTCTCTCCATCTCCCTCTCCCTTTCCCCACTCTCTCTCTCTCTAATAAATAAATAAAATTAAGAGAGAGAGCACAAGTGGAGGGGGGGGAAGAGCAGAGGGAGAGGGACAAGCAGACTCCCCACTCAGCAGGGGAGCCTAATTCAGACGCTTAACCAACTGAGCCACTCAGGTGCTCCACCAGGGGTTTTTATAACAAAACACCACTGTCTTTCCCTATCTCAAACCATCCCTCTCCTACACCATGCCCTGGCCACCCGGTTCCCTTCCCTTCATAGAGGCAACCAATGTTCTTGGTGTCTTGTATCTCCTTCTAGAGGTATTCTAGATGTGTATAAACACAAACACACCTTTACATAAAGTTTGCATAATACTCTGAATCTTGCTTATGTCACTTCACAATATACCTTGGAGATTTTTTTCAGTGTCAGTGTAATAAATAAATAAAATCTTTTATTTTTTAAATTTTTTTTTAGGATTTTATTTATTTGACAGAGAGAGACAACAAGAGAGGGAACACAAGCAGGGGGAGTGTGAGAAGGAGAAGCAGGTTTCCCGCCGAGCAGGAAGCCCGATATCGGGCTCGATCCCAGGACCCAGGGATCATGACCTGAGCCAAAGGCAGACGCTGAACGACTGAGCCACTCAGGTGCCCCAAATAAAATCTTTTTTAAAAAACCTAACTAACTGCTTACTCTAACACTTTGACACATGCTAACCTAACCTCTATGGGCCTCAGTTTCCTTTTCTTGAAAAATGGAAATGTACAATACACACCTAGAGAAAATTAAGGGAGATCACAAAAGTGCCAGTGCCCAGCACTGCATCCTGCACATTTGCAGAAAAGCTGCCTTCCCAGGTAAAGTTGATGAAGGTGCTCTAATCAGGCACTCTAGAAGTGTTACAGGAACACCTGGGTGGCTCAGTCAGTTAAGCATCTGCCTTCAGCCCAGGTCATGATCCCAGGGTCCTGGGATCGAGTCCCACATCGGGCTCCTTGCTCAGCAGGGAGCCTGCTTCTCCCTCTCTCTCCCTCTGCTTGTGCTCTTTCTGTCAAATAAATAAAATCTTTAACAAAAAATAAAAAATAAAAAGTGTTACAGGTAGAAAGGAGCTTACATGAAATGCTTGGTGGAATCCTCATCAAGCAATTAACTATTGTGTGTGTTAAGCTCCCTGCTCTGGGAAAGATACAAAAGGATAGACAAGATCCCTTCCTTTAAGGAAACAGTGTGAGTTGTGCAGATAAAATACACATATGAACCAATACTTCAAGAATATGGCCACGGTGGGGGATGCCTGCGTGGCTCAGTCAGTTAAGTGTCTGCCTTCAGCTCAGGTCATGATCCCGGGGTCCTGGAATTGAGCCCCGCAGGGGTGCTCAGTGGGGAGCCTGCTTCTCCCTCTCCCTCTGCCGCTCCCCCTGCTTGTGCTCTCTCACTCTCTCTCTGTCAAATAAATAAATAAAATCTTTTAAAATAATAAAAAAAAGAATATGGTCATGGTGGAGCTTAATAATATGAATAAACTGTGGGAAGGCAAAGGAGGGTGAGGGTGCTTAATGCAAGAAGGTATGAAGGTGTGGAGGAACAGAATCAGACTGACCTGGTAATCAGAACCTTCCATCTTAGCTCCTTCTGGTGCCCAGTAGAGTTCCTCAACACGATGTGTTACAGGTCAATACCCTAGATTGAAACCTTGAGTGATAGAAACTCTTTGTGCCTCACTTTCCTCACCCGTAAAATAAGAATTACAATACCTACTTCAGAGAGTTGTGTGCTTTAATTGTAATATTTGGTGAAAAGCACTTAGCAAATATAAAGCAGGAAATTTATAGTAGTTGCTATTGTGATTTCAGTTCTCTATCATTGACATTGCCTTTTTTTTTTTTAAAGATTTACATATTTTTATTTTAGAGAGAGAGGAGAGAGGGGTGGGGGAGGCACAGAGGGGGAGAGAGAGAGAGAGAGAATCTCAAGCCCCGCCAAGCACAGAACCCGACTCAGGGCTCAATCCCATGATCCTGAGATCAGACCTGAGCCGAAACGAAGAGTCAGACACTTAACCGACCAGGCAACCCAGGCGCCCCTGACATTTCCTTTCTCTTCTTCATTCTCTGGCATCCCCTCTTGCAACCAAGTTGCAAAACACCCACTTTGCTCCCCCTTTCATAAACATCCCTTGCTCTTCCTGGCTTCTATTTTTGTTTACTCTGAATGTACCCTATCTCCCTCTCCCCACCCCACCCCCACCCCCAAACACACGCAGAACTCATCCTTCACTGCCTTGCTTAACTTTCAAGGTCTGGATTAAATCAGGACAGTATTTCCAGCATGTTTTTACCTTTATATAGCACTCTTCGTGGACAGCACTGTGTCCTAATGGCTTTTGTAGGCAAAAGCCTCTAATTGGCTTATGAGGCAAGCATACTACTTTATTAGACTTTGAGTTCCCTGGGGCCAGCCAAAACAAGGCACAGAGTCATCTAGCTAGATCCCCAAAGTCAGAAACTCTTGATTTGGTTTCTCTAGGATAAAGGCCAAGCAGCTCCCCCTGCCGTTAGAGTCCACTTGGCTTCTGCATTGCGTGGGTAGGTCCATAAGAAGAACTGATCTAGGAACGAGAACCAGTCATCTGACAATCTGTGTCCATCATGGGTCCTTCAGCATTTTGAACAATAGACGTTTGTGGTGACTGAAACCTCCGACAAGAGGAATTCATAATTCCTGGATTATATGTGCTCTGCTGGGGACGTGCACACATGCACATGTGTGTAAGTTTCAGTGCCACGAATCTTGTACTGGGCGGCTTCCTGCATGTTTTTCAAAGTTTTCAAAACCTGCACTGACCATAGCTTTATCCTGGGCCAATGTAAGAGACCTTTCATTGTGTGGGAATGTATGGAGTTATTTTTTAATAAAAGCCAAGTGTTCTCTGTCGACGAATTCCTGAATCTCACAGTGAAATATTGCCTGTGTCAGGTTTGATTTATTGTTTCTTTAAACATCGCACCTACCTTCGCATGTTTATTATATATATATATATCTTTCATTAAAGATATTCTGCTTATCTTTTTCAGGCTCACCTCCTTAAAGGTGAAGAAGGGCTCAGACGGGGGCGGGGGAGGCCCTCCAGCACCCCCTGTAGCGTCCCTTTCCTCTCTGCTGAGCCCTGTCAGCTGCTGCCCTTCTACTGGCTGCATCAAAAACCAAGCCAACTATCCCCTTCCAGCTTTTGCTATGGAGATTATGAACACGTATATTAAATCTAATAACTTCGGTTACCAGGCAGCAGTGGTGGTGAACGGCTTATCGTGTTGACAAATGTGCTTCATGAAGATCCACCCTTACCTTGGGCACTGGGAAAGATAAACAGCATAATCCAAAAGACTCCTATGCAGTCACAGGAACCTGGAGCCATCTGGTCGGGACAAAAATAAATCCGTGATGAAAGCTGCGTGAACCTCTAAGGACTTGGGCAACTGAATTGACATGACTCACCATTGAAGAGCACAGGGAGACTGGCAGCAGGGACTGGGGAAACGACTAATTAACGCACATGGAGCAAAGGACTTTTAGAATAAAATGCCTTGCATTGTCTGGGACTAAAACCCAGACAGTAACTTGAAAGTCTCCCAGCTTGATAGAGGCGAATGAAAGCACGAACTGATTGGAGGCAAAGCTCTTTTCTGGTACAGAAACACAACACAACACAACAAAACAGAAACTAGAAATGTCATTTAATTGGCATTTAACAAACCAGAGGGCTCAGCCGAGCAGAATTATTCAGCTGCCTTGTGTCAAGATACTCCTCTCTGAGAATTCTGTGTGGAGTTACATTTTTACATATGCTTAGTGTTCTAGATTTAGCAAATCACAATGATGCAATATTTGGGACATAGTCATACTAAAAATTGTTTGTTGTTTATCTGAAATTCGAATTTCACAGGGCATCCTATATTTTATCTGGCAATCCCACTGTGAAAATCAACGAAAACCACCCAAATGAGAACCAAAAAAAAAAAAAGGGATTTATTCAGAGCTTGCTGTAGCAACGGAGTCCGCCATCATCGGTTATGTTTGGCAGAGATTCAAAGGAAGGCAGGGGAGTGGGAAAGTTTATAGTGAAAAAAAGGAAAGACTTCAGGTATGCCCTGGGAAAATAAATGAAGACAAGCCAAATGAGAAAAGCAAAGGCCATTTATTCTGAGCTTCTGAGAGCAAGGGTATCAGACACTGTCACTTGCCTTTTGGCACAGACTCAAAGGCAGACAGAGAGGGTAAGGCTTTTTGTAAAAAAAAAAAAAAAGAGAGAGAGAGAGAGAGAAGGCTTCAGGTGTGCCCTGACTGGAGGCCATTGGCATGTAGGCAGATTAACTAGAAGCAGGGCATCCTAGGTGATTGGTTAGGGGTGCATACTTAGCTTTCTCCCATTGGTCCTAATTTGGAAGCAGGACAATGAAGGAAGCTTGTCAGTTATTAATCAAGTCCTGGCCATTTGGGGCTGGTTGTTACAGAAGTTATTGTTTCGTTTCCTGGATTGTCACTAGAGATAGCAATCTGACTTCCTGCAAGTATGATTTACAGCAGGCTGGCTTCCTGGGTTATTGTTGATATGGGTTTGGTTTCCTGGGCAGGTTGCTGCAGGTTGTAGGGCAAAGTTCTATTTTTTAAAAAAGATTTTATTTATTTGCTCATGAGAGAGAGAGAGAGAGAAAATGGCAGAGGGAGAAGCAGGCTCCTGGCAGAGCAGGGAGCCCGTTGCGGGACTCAATCCCAGGGCCCCGGGATCATGACCTGAGCCGAAGGCAGACACCTAACCGACTGAGCCACCCAGGCGCCCCCAAAGTTCTATTTTTATATGTGGTCTGGTCACTGTCCATTTGCATATGCAGTCTCTCGGGTCTGCTTGGAGGTTGTTGGCAGGAAAAGCTAGAAGTGGCCTGTGGGGTGCCTGGCTGGCACAGTCTGTTAAGCATCTGACTCTTGGTTCCAGCCCACATCGTGATCTCAGGGTCCTGAGATTGAGTCCCACATTGGGCTCCATGCTCAGAGCAGAGTCTGCTTAGGACTCTCTCTTGCTGCCCCTCCCCCCCAAAAAAATTAATTAATTTTTTAAAAAGCTGGAGGTGGGCTACTAAGAAGCAGGGCATCCTATGTGACTCGTTTGGGAAGCCGATTTGGCTTTATCTGGTGAGTGCTGAGTTGAAAGCTGGAGCCAACAATAGGGAAGCTGACAGTTGTTGAATTCCTGATGGTTTGGCGCCAATTGCAGCAGAGGTTGTGGTCTGACCTGCCCAGAGATGGTAATTAGGCAAAGCACCTGCATAGACATTTCTCTAAAGAAGATATACAAATGACCAGCAAGCACATGAAGAGATGCCCACCATCCTCAGAAATCAGGGAAAATGCATATCAAAACCACAATGAGATACCACTTCACACCCGCTAGGATGGCAATAATTTAAAAGACAGATAATAAAAGGTGTTGACAAAGAGGTAGAGAAATGGGAACCCTCATAAATTGCTGGTGGGACTGTACAATGGCCCAGCTGCAGTAGGAAACAGTTCAGCAGCTCCTCAAAAAGTTAAACAAAGAACTGTCATAGGACCAAGCATCCCACTCTTTGGTATATACCTGAGAGAAATGAAAACATATGTCCACACAAAAGATCTGTACATGAATGTTCACAGCAGCATTATTCACAGTCACCTAAAATGGAAATAACCTCACTGTCCATCAGCTGATGAATGGATACACAAAATGTGGTATATCGATACAATGGAATATTATTCAGCCATAATAAAGAACTAATACATGGTACAACATGGTTGAACCTTGAAAACATTATGCAAAGTGGAGGAAGGCAGACCCAAAAGGCTACACATTGTACAATCCCATTTAAATGAAATGGTCAACATAAGCAAATCCATAGAGACAGAAAATATGTTAGCGGTTCCCAGGGCCTGGGAGGAGGGTATAATGGGGAATGACTGCTAATGGGTACAGGGTTTCTTTGGAAGATGATGAAAATGTTCTAGAATTAGTAGTGATGGTTGAACATCTCTGTGAACATACTAAAAAACGCTGAATTGTACAGTTTTAAAAATGCTATGATTCTCTTTAGAGGCACATTTTGTAGTTACCTCTTGGAATGAGAGAGGCATGTCTTCTAAATTTTGCAGCTTTCCTGAATGATACTTTCTAAGGCTTTTAAAAATGCAACGTCTTTTTTTTTAAGATTTTATTTATTTGAGAGAGCACAAGCAGGGGGAGCAGCGGGCAGAGGGAGAGGGAGAAGCAGGCCCCCCAGCTGAGCAACATGGGGCTCCACCCCAGGACCCCAGGATCATGACCTGAGCCAAAGGCAGATGCTTAACCAACTGAGCCACCAAGGTGCCCCCAAAATGCAATGTCTTGCTCTACTCTTACCCATCCCTGATTCTCATTCCCCAGAGGCAACCACATTCAACCCTTTTAACTCTTTCCTTAAATTATTTACCTCTATTTATCAGTGCTATTATTATACAGATATTTCTTATTTATTTTCAATTTTATCTATTATATGTTGACTTCCTACTAGAGAAGATAAAGATCTACCTCTCTTCTCCCAGCATTTTGCACACATAATTTGCCTTCCTCCCATCTTCCCAGCAGATTTATATCATGGTTTGGGGTTAAAGCAATATTCAGTGTTAACATATTTATGACCATGTAAATATAATAAAATGGCAAACTTAAGCCCTAACATATCAATAATTACCTTAAATTTAAATAGTTTAAATATACCAATTAGAGAGATTAGCAGAGTAGATAAAAAATTAATCAAATCATATACTGTCTATAAGAAACCCACTTCAGGGGCGCCTGGGTGGCTCAGTTGTTAAGGGTCTGCCTTCAGCGCAGGTCATGATCCCAGGGTCCTGGGATTGAGCCCCACGTCGGGCTCCCTGCTCAGTGGGAAGCCTGCTTCTCCCTCTCCCACTCCCCCTGCTTGTGTTCCCTCTCTCGCTGTCTCTCTCTCTCTCTGTCAAATAAATAAATAAAATCTTAAAAAAAAAAAAACCCACTTCAAATACAACCACACACGTAGGTGAAAAGTAAAAGGATGGAAAAATGAATATAATGTAAACATTAATTTTTAAAAAAAGCAGGAGTGACCATATTAATATTAAAGTGGACTTCAGAGCAAAGAAAATTACTAGAAACAAAGGACATTACATAATAATAAAAGGACCAGTTCACTAAGAAGATATATGGAAGCAGAAAAAGCATCTGCAAAATCCAACACGCATTCATGATTTTTTTAAAAAGCTCAGCAAACTAGGAATAGAGAGAAATTTCCTTGACTTGATAAAGAGTAGTTACAAAAAACTTGCAGTTAATATTATACTTAATGGGGAAAGACTGAATGCTTCTCCCTTAAGATGAGGAACAAAGCAAGGATGTATGTATCCCATCACTCTTTTTTTTTTTAAAGATTTTATTTATTTGTCAGAGAGACAGAGAGAGCACCTGCACAAGCAGGGGGAGTTGCAGGCAGAGGGAGAAGCAGGCCCCCCACTGAGCAAGGAGCCCAACTCAGGACTCGACCCTAGGACCTTGGGATCATGACCTGAGCCGAAGGCAGACGCTTAACCGTCTGAGCTACCCAGGCATCCCTATCACTCTTATTCAATGTTCTACTGAAAGTTCTAACCAGTGGAATAAGACAAAAAGGTAAAAGAAAAAACAGAATAAACTTTTAAATGCAGATTTTTTTTTAAGGGGATGAAATAAAACCAAACCTATTTGTAAATGTCTGTATAAGAAATCCCAAGGGGGCGCCTGGGTGGCTCAGTTGGTTAAGCAACTGCCTTCGGCTCAGGTCATGACCCTGGAGTCCCGGGATCGGGTCCCGCATCGGGCTCCCTGCTCGGCAGGGAGTCTGCTTCTCCCTCTGACCCTCCCCCCTCGCATGTGCTCTCTCTCTCTCTCTCTCTCTCATTCTCTCTCTCAAATAAATAAATAAAATCTTTAAAAAAAAAAGGAATCTACCAAAAAAAAAAAAAAAAAAACCCTCCTAAAAACCTCCTCCTAGAACTAATAGGTGAGTCTGGCAAGGTTTCAGAATACAAAGTCAACACTCAAAAACCAATTGCATGTATATATATATTAACAACAAACTTGTGGAAACCAAACTTTAAAACACAGTACCACTCATGATTGTGCCAAAGAAAATGAAATACTTAGATATACAGTTGACCCTTGAACAATGCAGGGGTTGGGGTGCTGACCCCTGTGCAGTCGAAAATCTGTGTATAACTTTTGACTCCCCAAAAATGTAACTACTAATAGCCTACTGTTGACCCGAAGCCTTACAATAACACAAACAGTCCATTAACACATATTTTGTATGTTATGTGTACCATATACTGTATTCTTACAACAAAGTAAGCTTGAGAAAAGAAAATGTTATTAAACAAATCATAAGGAAGAGAAAATACATTTACAGTACTGTACTGTAAAAAATCCAAATATAAGTAGACCCATGCAGTTCCAACCCATGTTGTTCAAGGCACAACTATAAAATCTAAAAGCATGTACAGGATCTGTATGCTGAAATTACAAAATGCTGATGAAAGAAATCAAAGACCTAAATAAATGGAGAAATATATCATGTTTATAGATTGAAAGACTCAAAATAATGGAGATGTCAATTCTCTCCAATCTATAGGTTTAATCCATTTCCTATCTAGGTGTTTTGTAGACATAGACAAGCTTATTCTAAAATTTACATGGAGGGGTGCCCAAAGTCAGTTAAGTGTCTGCCTTCGGCTCAGGTCATGGTCCCAGGAGTCCCAGGATCAAGCCCCGTGGAGGGCTCCCTGCTCAGTGGGGAGTCTGCTTCTCCCTCTCCTTCTGTCCCTCCCCCCACTCATGCATGCTCTCTCTCTCTCTGTCTCAAATAAATAAAATCTTAAAAGTAAAATAAAATAAAATAAAATATATATGGAAAGGCACAAACCCTAAAATAGCAATATTAAATTTTAAATAAAACATACTTGAATTTTTTTAAGATTTTATCCATTTGCCAGAGAGATAGAGAGCGAGAGAGCATGACAGTACAAACAGGAGTAACAGCAGGCACAGGGAGAAGCAGGCTCCCTGCTGAGCAAGAAGCCCGATGCAGGACTCAATCCCAGGACCCTGGGATCACGACCCAAGCCGAAGGCAGACGCTTAACGACGGAGTCACCCAGGCATCCCAAAACATGCTTGATTTTTTATTTAAATTTAGTTTTAAGCTAATTTTTTAAATATTTAATTAAACATAAAACAATTTTAAAAAATAAATAAATAAAAATAAAATAATTTTTTTTAAAAGAATAAGTTGGGAGGGATCACTCTACCTGATGGCTTACTACATAAGCTATAGTAATCAAGGTAATTATTGTATTAACAGAGATAACAGATATAGTCAATGGAACAGAATAAAAAACCCATAAATAGACCCACACAAATAACACCCAACTGGTTTTTGACAAAGATGCAAAAACAATCAATGGAGGAATGATAGCCTTTTCAACAAATGGTGCTGGAGCAACTGGATATCTATAAGCAAAAAAATGAACTTTAACCTAAACCTCCAACTTTGTACAATGAACTGAAAATGGATCATGGAGTTAATGTAACATGTAAAACTGTTTTAGAAACAAATTTTTAGAATCAAAACATTAGGAAAAAAATCTTTGGGTCCTAGGACTCAATAAAGAGTTCTTAGACTTGACACCAAAAGCACAATCCTTAAAAGGAAAAACTGATGAATTGGACTTTATAAAAATTAAAAACATTTGTTCCATTGAAAGGCTCTGTTAAAAAGATGAAAAGACACGTTGCAGACTGGGAGAAAATATTTGCCAGCCCCATATCCAACAAAGGCCTTATATCTAATATATATAAAAAAAACTCTCGGAGCACAACAACAGAAAAGCAAACAATCCAACTAGAAATGGCAAAAGACATGAACATGTGTTTCATCAAAAAGGAAATATAGATGGCAAATAAGTATCTGAAAAAATGTTCAACATCACCAGCCATTAGAGAAATGTAAATTAAGACCACAATGTGGTATCACTAGGCACCTGTTAGTACAGATGAAATAAAAAATAGTGAAAAATACCAAATGCTGGTGAGGACACAGAGAAACTGGATCTCCTTACATTGCTGGTGTGAAGAAGAGTTGGTGGTAGAGTGAATACAAAGAGGTAACATGAGGGGGTTCTTTTGTGGTGATGGACCAGTTCTGGATCTTGACTGTAATAGTGGCATAAAACTACACACACACACATACATATAAATGCAGGGGTTTTTTAATGGTAAAAACTGAACGAGGTCTATATTCTAATTAACAGTAATATACCAATGTCAGTTTCCTAGTCTTGATAGTATACTATAGCTATGTAAGATGTCACCATTGGGAGAAGCTGGGTGAGGCTGAGGTTGTACTATTTTTGCAATTTCCTCCAAGTCTATACTTATTTCAAAATAAAAAAAAAATTTTAAGAAATCTACCACCCCCAAAAAAGTCTGCCCCTTCTGACTATTAGGCTGGGCCTCCTGTGACCTAAGCTGGCCAGTCAGCATCAACCTCCCTCTTAGGCACAGTATTTGGATAAAGGAAGGTCACGTTACACAAATCAGCCAATCAGAGTCCTCCTTGGGACCCTTCTTGCCTACCAAAGAAGATATAACATAGGGGAGCCCTGACAATGCAATTTGAGCCCCTAGATCCAGCTGTGTCTCAAAGCATAGAACACTGCATTTCCCAATTGTGCAAGCCAATAAATTCCTCTAAAAACATCAGTGTATGATAGGGAGAATCCAAAAGGCCAGCAGTCATAATAATTACTAACTACAGTTTTTGCCTTGTTTCTGTTTCCTTCTATCCAAGTCACTCTGAGTCTTTGAAAACATAGGGTAGAAATTGAGCCACATCCATTAAAGAGCTTAGATGGAAATAATGATGATGGTGCAGTTAGCATCAATGTAATGTTTTGAGCGTAGAAATTTTCTGTGAATGCCTGAAATTATACCGTAAAGAAATCTACCTACCCTGAGCAGATAATGGCCCTTCTGCCAATGAAATTAATTTCTGGGGGCGCCTCTGCCTGCCGCTCCCCGTGCTTGTGCTCTCTCTCTCTCTCTCTGTCACTCTTAAAGATTTTATTTATTTATTTATTTGACAGAGAGAGACACAGCGAGAGAGGGAACACAAGCAGGGGAAGTGAGAGAGGGAGAAGCAGGCTTCCCGCCGAGCAGGGAGCCCGATGAGGGGCTCGATCCCAGGACCCTGAGATCATGACCTGAGCCGAAGGCAGACGCTTAATGACTGAGCCACCCAGACGCCTCTAAATAAATAAAATCTTTAAAAAACAGAAATTCATTTCTGCTTAAGTTGAATGCAATAAGCACAAAACACAAGGAAGCAGATGGAAGATCATAGTCAGAAGTTAAGTCAACTTTCCTATGTGTCAAGGAAGAGAATTTTAGAGAAATATAAACCGGATCTGAATCAAGTAAAAGGTGTCTAGCTAGAGAAAAATATCCATATGGAAGATTATTATCTTGTGACAACAGGGCAGCCTCAGTTGCCTAGGTGACTCCCACAGGAAGATGCTAGCCATGTGGCTTTCTTTATAACCTGGCAGGATAGGCTGTTATCTCCAGGGTCTGACATCAGGAGCTCCAGATAAATGGGCCCTTGTTTGCCATCTTCCAGGGCATGGCACCAGAAGTTCAATTAAGACAAGCCAGAGCCTAGAAGTAGACTCACCTAATCCTTCTCACAAGGGAGCTGGCTCACCTTCAGATGTGGTGGCCGGATGAATATAATGCCCAGGAGCTGTGGGAGCAAATGGTACAGGGCAGTCCAGGGCACTAGTTAGGTGAGTTGGGTGAGGTGGGAGAGGAAGCTCCAATTTGAAGTGCCAAGAATTCTAGCTAGCTCTCAGGGCACAGTGGCAGAGTATCAAGGAGCAGACTACATATGAATGTGATTCTTGGAAGTCTAAGCAGGTTGTCAATCAGCCTTGGGGGCATCTTACAACCGGGGGTTAGACGATGGGTACTGGACTGGCTATGGAAGCCAAAACTTGATGCCATGGTATTCAGTTGGGGAAAGGTATTAGGGCATACTGGAAAGAGTTAAGCACAGAGCTCTAATCTGAGATCATCCAGGGGAGGGGACATATCATCGTGGTAGATACACAGGCTAAAGAAACAAGACAGAAGCCCAGTTCTGTGAAATGGGCTATAAAGACCCAGAAATCAATTTAAAAGCAAGCAGAGCCCAACACTGAGCCCCAGAATGTTAAAACAGAGCTCCCAAAATTTCCACTGAGAACAGATGGCATTTGTAGAGAATGAGCCAAGATTTAGCCTCTAGGTGGAAATTGAGGGGCCCCCTTAGGGGAAAAAAGGGATAACAGGGACTGGGAACCCAGCTAGAAACGTCATGCTACCATCCTGAAACCTCCCTTAGTTCTATGTATGCCACTATTAGAGCTGGATTTTGATTTTAGCAAAGGGCTATTCCATTCTTTCTAAGAAAATTTTCTATTAGTAGATGTATCCTAATTTAAATGGTTATCGGCTATTTATACCTTAGTATGAATTTGCTTATATTTTCCCTTCCTGAGAGCAGGTTTTGATGGAAATTGGAAGTTATTCATATAGCAGAGTCTTACTGAGAGGCTATGAGCCAGGCACTGTGCTATGCGCGAGGAATGCAAAGATGAGGCAAAGCACATGCGCTTCATCTCTGAAGAATTTTACAACCTTCTATATTAAAGGTGGGAAGGAAGCCACGAAAGGGAAAAAATATGTGCAGGAGGAAAGTTGGGTTGATTATAAACAAATATTTTCTTATTTTCCAGTGTTTCCAAATATGACTCATTTCTCCATGGAAATCCCACAAATGATCCTTGCCATTTTTCCATGGGCCTTATAGCCCAACATCCCTAATTCTTCAAATAGCATCAGGGCTTCTTGGTCCATGCTTAGAGTCAGGAGTAGAGATGCTGGGAAGATCATTTTGTTCCACATACTTGGGTTTATTGACAAGGAAAACCCGGTCCAAAGAGATGAAGCAACCAGAAGAAATTATGAAGGGAGTTCATGACGAAGTTCACAGATTCCCCAAACCCTCTCATCAGAACCTTCTCAACTGCATAATAGCATCTCCTAACAATAGGCCAGGAAAGCTATGATAACAGAGAAGCCCCAGATCACTTGTTTTCCAATGTCCACCACATACACTTCAAACCCCTTGGCCTGGCTTTCAAAGCCTTCCACTCTCTTTGGTCTACATAACTGCACTACTTGATCTTTCATTACTCATCTACTTCAATTATTTAACTCTTACACCATCTGTGCTTTCCTATTTCCATGCCCTTGCTCATGGAATCCTCTCCACCAGATGCCCTACTACCACCATCTCCATATAAGGAATTCCTACCAGTTCTTCAGTGCATCCCATTCACAAAGTCATCCACAATCCCACCCACCAGCAAAGATCTGTTTGTGCTTGTACCATGGCTCTTACCACATACTACCTCAAATGGGTATTTTGTAATTATCTTATCTGTCCTAATGAAAGACAGGGACTTTAATGTGTATCTGGAACTCCTCCAGCATTCCCAGTACAGTAAATTCTGGGCATGATAAGTATCTGATAATGAATGAATGAATTGAATTGAATTGAATTGAATTGAATTGAATTGAATTGAATTAACTTGAATTCCTGTCATTGACCAAAAGGTGGAGACCAAATCACAGCAATTCTGTTCTCAAGGCTTAGCCTGGCTGGGACAGACTAGATAGGCAAGAGAAGGAGAAACTAGATGGGGCTGCAGAGGAGCCAATTAAGGTACCTGTGATTATCACGGAGTGAGGAGATAAAAATAGAGATCCAGATGGTAGAACTGGACCTGGATGGGAAAGAGCAAACTGGAAACACATTGCAAGCTAAGACATGGGGCCTGTAAGAGATAAAGAATAAGGTTTTAATTTGGGAGACTAAACATGGAGGTGCCCTAGACACAAGCAGACATCAATTGCCAAACTGTTTTGTGCTTTTCTCCATCTTTTTTTTTTTTTGTAGTTTTATGCTTTTATTAACACAAATACGACATGCACATAAGCTGTCTATTCATTTTCTTCACTGCGCAGCCTGGCATTGGGATTGGTGACACTGATGGCCAGCTGGGCTGCTCTTTCTACAGTGGCTTGGCGGTTCTTGGAGGAGACATCGTGAGCAATCTCAGCACAGTAAGATTTGTTGCACATCAGCAGCACTTCAATCTCTTTGACACCGTGGACTAGGAACTTCTGGAAGCCACCGGGCAGCATGTGCTCTGTTTTCTTGCTTCCGTAACTGATGTTGGGCATCAAGATCTGGCCCTTGATTCTTCTGTGCACCCTACTGTCAGTGCCTCTGGGTTTCTGCCAGTTGCGCTTAATTTTGACCTATCAGTCTAACTGGTGCCGAATGAACTCCTTGGTCCTCTTTTTAATGATCTTGGGCTTCACGGGGGTTCTGAGGGTGGCCATGATACCAAGTAGGAGATGGCTGCCACCTCCGCGGGCAGCACAGAGGAAGAGATTGCTTTTCTCCTTCTTGATTAAAGCTGTAAGCTTAGCTGATAATCATTTTTTTAATTTGTTGAAAGGTCTTGGAAACCTCTGAGGCACAGAAATGCAGGCCGTGTCCCCAGGAACCCTGCCCTGCACCTCCTGTCTCCCCACACCCATGCTCTGTGGAGATACTTTTCAAAGAAGACATCCAGATGGCTAACAGACACATGAAAAAATGCTCAACATCACTCGGCATCAGGGAAATACAAATCAAAACCACAGTGAGATACCGTCTCACACCAGTCAGAATGGCTAAAATTAACAAGTCAGGAAACGACAGATGTTGGAGAGGATGCAGAGAAAGGGGAACCCTCTTACACTGTTGGTGTGAATGCAAGCTGGTGCAGCCACTCTGGAAAACAGTATGGAGGGTCCTCAAAAAGTTGAAAATAGAGCTACCCTACGACCCAGCAATTGCACTACTAGTTATTTACCAAAAGGATACAAAAATAGTGATTTGAAGGGGCACATGCACCCCAATGTTTATAACAGCAATGTCCACAATAGCCAAAATACGGAAGGAGCCCAGATGTCCATTGACTGATAAATGGATAAAGAAGATGTGGTGTGTGTGTGTGTGTGTGTGTATATATATATATAAAATATTCCATTATATATATGGCATATATATAACACATATCATATTGCATTATATATATGGTATATGTAGATATAGATGTGGTATATGAAATATATATACAAATATACACACACACACACACACACACACTGGAATATTACTCAGCCATCAAAAAGAATGAAATCTTGCCATTTGCAATGACATGGATAGAACTAGAGTATATTATGCTAAGCGAAATAAGTTAGTCAGAGAAAGACAAATACCATATGATTTCATTCACATGTGGAATTTAAGAAACAAAAGTGATGAACATAGGGGAAGGGAAGGAAAAAATAAAATAAGATAAAAACAGAGAGGAAGGCAAACCATAAGAGACTCTTTTTTTTTTAAAGATTTTATTTATTTATTTGATAGAGAGACAGCAAGAGCAGGAATACAAGCGGGGGGGGGGGGGGGGGGGGGAGGAGAAGCAGGCTCCCCACTGAGCAGGGAGCCTGACGCGGGGCTTGATCCCAGGACCCTGGGATCATGACCTGAGCCGAAGGCAGACACTTAACCGACTGAGCCACCCAGGCGCCCCAAACCATAAGAGACTCTTAACTATAGGGAACAAACCATGGGTTGCTGGAGGGGAGGTGGATGGGGTAAATGGGGTAAATGGGTGATGGGCACTTGTTGTAATGAGCACTGGATGTTATATGCAAGTGATGAATCACTAAATTCTACCCCTGAAACTAATAATACACTATATGTTAACTAATTTGAATATAAATAAAATCTAAAAATAGTAAAAAAATAATAATAATAGCCCAAAGGTAGATGCACGCCAAATGACCAACACCTGATGAATGGATAAACCAAATGTGGTTTATCCATGCAATGGAATATTATTCAGCCTTAAAAAAGAATGGAGTACTGATACATGCTAAAAAGTAGGTGAACCTTGAAAGCATTATGCTACATGAGAGAAACCAGTCACAAAAATCACAAGCTGTATGATTCCATTTATATGAAATGTCTGGAACAGGCAAATCCACAGAGACAGAAAGTAGATTAGCGGTTGCCTGGGGTGGTGGGGAAAAAGGGCTGACTTCTAATGCGCATGAGGTTTCTTTTAAGGGAGGACAAAATTGGTCTAAAATTAGACTGTGGTAATGGTTGCTTGACCTTGTAAATACATTTAAAAGCCACTTTTCAAAGGTGAATTGTGTGGTATGTGCATTACATCTCAATAAAGCTGTCTTTTTTATTTTCAAATTGACAATTTTAGAACCTTTTACTCTAGGGCGGTGGTTCTCAGTGGAGAGCAAGGGGGATGATTTTGTCCCCCAGGCGCCATTCGGCAATATCTAGAGACATTTTTGATTGTTCACAACCAGGGGAGGTGCTACCGGCATCTAGGGGTTAGAGGTCAGAGGTGGTTAGATGTTACTAAACATCCTACAAGGCACAAGACAAGGCTCCACAACAAAGAAAAATCTGGCCCCAAATGTCAACAGAGCCTTGGCTGAGACACCCTGATCAAGGGTATAAGTGCTTTAAAAGAAAAATGAGTGGGGGCGCCTGGGCAGCTCAGTTGTTAAGCATCTGCCTTCGACTCAGGTCATGATCCTGGAGTCCTGGGATCAAGTCCCGCATCGGGCTCCCTGCTCAGCGGGGAGTATGCTTCCCCCTCTGACCCTCACTCTACTTGTGCTCTCTCTCTCTCAAATAAATAAATAAAATCTTTTAAAAATAAAATAAAAATGACTATTCCTAATGCTGTCATCGAGGTTTGTTGTTGTTGCTCTTTTATGGTATTTGTTACCCACCCTCACCCCCATACACCTGTGGGACTCAGGAGTTGCTTCACATCTTTTGTAACTGGCCTCTCAGGGGTAAAGTGGCCACTAGGATGCATGAATTCATGTCTATAGCAGTGATCAGCTCCTCTCCTCTCATAATAGTTAGAAACTTCTTCAGGATTACAGCCAGAGCTCTTGAAAATAGTTATATAACAGTTTTTCAAGGTAGTTATGGTTCTACAAAATGGATACCTTAATATTCTAACTAAAGTGTACCTAATTTATTTTTTTTTTAAGATTTTATTTATTTATCTGACAGAGAGAAGAGCGTGCGTACAAGCAGGGGGAGCGGCAGGCAGAGGGAGAGGGAGAAGCAGACTCCCCGCTGAGCAGGGGGAGCCTGATGCGGGACTCAATCCCAGGACCCCAGGATCATGACCTGAGCCGAAGGCAGTCGCTTAACCGACTGAGCCACCCAGGCACCCTAAAGTACCTAATTTAGAAAGTAAAGAAACATCCATATTTTATAGTCTAGAAAACTGAAATCTGTGCTTTCAAAAGAGACCTTACATGAAATGCATACAGGAGTCAGCAAGTGTATTTATCGATATATATTTATACAAAAGATGCATTATAAAGCTAGGGGATCTGGTGAGGCTGGTCAAGTTATTTACCAAATGAAGGCGAGTGCCTGTGGAAAAATTCTGTGACAGGCAAGTTAAAGTAAGCTGAGAAAAGCCACAGGGCCAGCCCTCTACAGGTACACCCTGTTTTTTTATTTGTTTGTTTTTTTAAGATTTTATTTATTTATTTATTTATTTATTTGAGAGAGAGAGAGCAGGCGGAGGGGCAGAGGGAGAGGGAGAAGCAGACTCCACGCCGAGCAGGGAGCCCGATGCAGGGCTCGACCCCAGGACTCCGGGATCATGACCCGAGCTGAAAGCAGACGCCTAACCGACTGAGCCACCCAGGCGCCCCTGGGCACACCTTGTTTTATTGCACGTTACTTTATTGTGCTTCGCAGATACACACAACATTGGGAGGCTGCAAGGAAACATTTGTTTTCAGGAGTAAGCCTCCTTTCCCTGCTTTATTGGTTTCCCTCAGGGACACTTCTCGTATGCCTAGAAGCCTTATTCTTTTCACCTTACCGCTATCACACTTCTAACAAAACCACTTCTGCAAAAAAAAGTTCTGACAAGATCTTCACCTGGATGGTTGATAATGTCTAAATTTTACCTTTCCCAAGGGTGTGCGTATTATAAATGTCATCAGAGCCTTTAGCCAAAGGAATGAAGAGTGTTAAAATTGGAAACTTAAGACTTGCTAGAGAGGGCTATGGAATTAGCACATCACAGCAACAACATGGATAAATCTAAAAATAATCATGCTGAGTGAATGAAGCCAGACGAGGAAGAATATATACAGTATGATCCCATTTATATAAAATTCTAGGAAATACAAACAGAGAGCAGACAGCAGTTGCATGGGGATGGGACAGTAGGAGGAAAGGCTGGGAGGGAGGAGTTCCAAAGGGACATGAGGAAACTGTTCGGGGTGATGCATACGTTCACTATCTTGATCGTGGAGATGGTTTCACAGGTATATGCATATGCCAAAACTCATCAAATCACCTACGCGCCCACTTTAGGGGCGCCTGGGTGGCTCAGTCGGTTAAGCGGCTGCCTTCTGCTCAGGTCATGGTCCCAGAGTCCTGGGATCGAGCCCCACATCGAGCCCACATCGGGCTCCCTGCTCAACAGGGAGCCTGCTTCTCCCTCTCTCTCCCTCTGTGCACGTGCGCTCTCTCTCTCTCTCTCAAAAAAATAAATAAATAAAATCTTTTAAAAAATCACCTACACTTTTAAGTGTGTGCCATGTATGGAATGTCAATTGTAACGCAAGTGGTAGAAAAAAAATTTAAGCTTACAATATATATTTTTTAAAGAGCATTGTGGGATTTCCAAAGGGAAGTTAAACATGCAAGTTATAGGAATGGTGATGCAAGATAATGTCCTAAAAATGCATTGTTCTAAACTCTATCATACTGAAAAAAAATATTTAATCTGTATTTACTTGGCAAGAGTGAAATCTAGTGGACACTGCTATGGTTTAATAAAACTGAAGTAAATCTTGAGTTGAGGCTTGGGATAATTTCCCCTTTTGCTGGTTCAGTGGGTTCACACTGTTCTCTTCTGAACACCAAATCTGTTCCCAAGCTCCTCCCCCTCCAGTCTACTCTATGCCCTGCCCGCAGATCCCCAGTAATCAGGGCATTACAAGAGGGTCATGAAGAGCTGGATGCAGTGGGCAACTGAACAGAGCTACGGCGATCACTGAGTAACCACAGTATCCAAGCACACCTACAAGCCCTCTCTCACTTACATCACCTAGGTAACAAACAGACCAGGGGTCTTAAAATTGAGCTTCCACAGATAGTCCACGGATTTCATCCAGGAGGTTGAGAAACAGCAGGAACTGGTAGTTAGTGGTCTCAGACGGTGACAGTACCGAGACCACTGAAGTTCTGGCAGATTAACAGTTCTCAACTCCACTACAAAGGGTTCCATATGAAGACGGAGAGTTTGAGGGGCCCCACTCCCAGCTGTGGTCTGTATATTTGCGTGGGGCTCAGCCAGCTCTCAGGGTGGGGTGGGGGGCACTGGGGCCCAGGCCCAGGGTCTCAAGGGCAGCCCCACAGAGACGAGGTCAGGTGGGATGGCGCCTTTCCCTCTGCATCTGGACATGAACGCCTATAAACGGCATGTTGGTCTGGAATCCCTCAGTCTGAGGACAGAAACCCTCCTCCCCAAGCAACTCATGAAGTGGAACAGGACCTACAACGTTGCAAAAGCCGATGTCCTAATGTTGCCGCTGCTGACAAAGGCCACTGAAATGCGCAGCACCCAGGCCATACCCACAACAGTATGGGATGCAGGTATGGCTGCAGACAGCAGCAAATAAAATCAGAAATACAGTCCACATTGTTGCCACTTCTGGTGTTGAGAACAGTCAGGCTTCTGGGCACCCAGCAGAATGAGCTTTCCTGCCTGCGGAGTTTGTGAGACCCCAAGGACACTCCAGAGACCAGCTCCAACTTGCCGCTCCCCTTGCGAAAACCCCAAGCCAACCAGCTGATGATGCCTGAAATTCCTTCACAAAGGAACAAGATGGTTTTGTTGTTTCATTCCACAGCTGGGTTTTGATGGCATGTGGCACTGATGTCCCCCTCCTCCCCAGCTGTTTAGCTAAATCCTGGGCATGAGGGCTTCCTAAGATCAGGGTCAGGCTATGGGGAGATGAGGGAGGAAACACTGAGTATTGGGGGGCCTCTTATCTGTCCTCCTCTGGGGACCCTCTTTCCTCTTTTATCAGATTTCCTCTCCCTCTTCACTAGTCCTGCTCAGTCCCCCGTGCCCTGCTCACTGCCTCCTGACTGTCCTTCCTTCCAGAACCTCCCCATTACCCTCGCCCCATCCAAACTGCCCTGTTCTATGTTCCACACCCTGCAAGCCAATTCAGCAAGTTGACCACAGACAGCTGGGGAATAAATCTGGCACCGTATTTCTTCCTCAGTTATGATCTTTAGGGAAAGAGGTTTTAACACAAAGAGTAATTCATTGGAGATAGAAGAGAGAGAGGTTTTTGAATAGCTGGGGCCTTTTATAGGGCCTTTGTGTTATTCTCTACATGATATCCCACCCCACCCCCAGTCAGAAAGGCAGGGTTATAGTCCTGACTCTGCGAATGAACCAGTAATGTGATTTTCAGCAGAACACATCAGAGTTGGAATCCCATGGTCACTTCTGCTAAGACATGTTTTAACACTCAGGTTATGCTGCGGGGTGGGCAGTTGATGCTGGGCCAACATTTCATGTCATGTGACCCTTGAGAGGCATTGGCGGGGGTGGGGGGGTGGCTTAGGAACTTGGGCTCCAGCACTAGACTGCCAGGATTCTAATCCATTTATGTGTTATGTAACTTTGGGGCAAGGAACCTAACCTTTCTCGCCTCAGTTTCTCTTTCTGTAAAATGGGGAAATAATGGCACCTGCCTGAAAATGTTGCTGTGGGGATGAAATGAATTAGCTAACGTCACAGAGCCCAGGTGCTCATTAAGAGCTAGTTCTTAACTATTATTAACGAAGGACTATGGCTACAAGACACGGATAGACAAGGTTGGAGCCTTGGCTCCATCCTCCACTAGTAGTGTGACCCAGAAGCAGGTCACGTGTCGTGTGCCCCGGGTTCCTAATGTGCAAAACAGAGGTCACAATGGCCCACATCTCTTCAAAGGACGTTGTGAGGATTAAGAGCATTCCGGAGAAGCAGTTAACACAGCCTTGCACTGAGTATCTGAATAAAAGGGAGCCGGTTAATGAATAGGTGAATTAGCTAGGCTGACGCTCCCTGGCACGCCCAGTATCTCTCCCTGGGGAAGTCAATACTGCCCCGCTTGGTTATTCCTTTTGAGACCCTGCATGGAAACTCATTTCAAGGACCGGCTCAAAAGCACCAACCAGTTCTGTCCTCCCAAAGCCCTGGTTGTGGAAATGATCAAATGGTGACCTCCAGAGTGCTTGCCTGGGGTGGTTTATCCCTCCGGGAGGGAAGAGAGCATGACAGATGCATCTTTTCTTCCCCGCAACTGTACCAAATGGGTGCCTGGCCTGTTGCAGGTGGATCCAGCCTCTCAGGATGTCACTGGGATAGCAGCACCTTCCTCTGGGGCTGCCTATTCTGCAATTTGTTCAGTGCCATGCTCTAAGCTGCACAAAAGCTCTTTTCTTTTGCGTGCCAGATCTCACCTCCTTCAAATGTCTTGAGGCTTTTGGCAAGAACCAACTGGAACCAGAAGTTCCTGCTTTGCTGCGCGCTTCCTAACAGCAGCCCAGCCCCCAGCCTGGGGATTCATCAGAGGGTCCCTGACTGAATCCAAGAGCAGATGTCACACAGGTCTCCTCTCCTCACCTCAAAAAGACTCCTTTTCTCAGAAACTGGGTATCTCTGAACGTTAGGACACAATCCAATGCCCAGCTCAAAGAGTCAGGAGGGGAGCTGAATTTTTGACTTCCTCAACCGGGCTTACATAAAGCGGCAAAGTCTGGTTCTCTGTCTTGTACCCTGTATCCAACCCCCTCAAAGTAAAATATTGTCATCTCTGAAATTCTCCTTAACTTTGTGATTCTCACTCAGCAACCATGATGACTTAAGTTAAATCAACCCACACTTCAAAATAGTCTTCGTAAGCAATTGCAACTGCTGTGAAACAGGAAGCTTTTTATGGAGGGGAAAAGCTTCAACTTGGACATTAATGGAGTCATGCCAAAAAAACCCCCCAAATGTCTATTATAGGCGGGGACGATCAGTCCTCACTTATGCACTGTGTACTCAGCTCTGCATCACACTGCACCCAGAGGGATGTAAAAAAAGAGGGGGTACCAACCCTTTTTCTTGCTTTAAGAGAGCCCATACTCTAGCTGGGATGAAAGGACAAAGGAGTTTAGAATTTTAGGAAGCATAAGAACAGTAGGTAGTTCCATTCACACTCTCAAGTACCAAGATGATCAGAGAGAGACAGATGATCAGCATGACTATGAAGCAAATCCTCAGGCAAGTTTACAGGACTGGCCATGGAGCCTCTTCTTTGGGGCAAGTCAACCAGGAGGCAAGAGTCAACAATGAATTACCAGGTAGAACAGCACAAATGATCACCATCAGGAATGAGAGAGGTGATATCACTACTGGTCCTACGGATATTAGAAGGATAATTAAGGAAACATTAACTTTATACCAATAAATCTGACAATTTAGATGAAATGGACAATTTCATCAAAAGAAAAAATTATCCAAGCTCACTCAAAAAGAAATAGATAACTAGATAGCAGGATGCCTGGGTGGCTCAGTCGGTTAAGCATCTGCCTTCAGCTCAGGTCATGATCCCAGGGTCCTGGGATCGAGTCCCACATCAGGCTCCTTGCTCCAAGCTCCTTGCTCAGCAGGGAGCCTGCTTCTCCCTCTGCCTGCCGCTCCCGCTGCTTGTGCGCTCTCTCGCTCTCTCTCTCTCTGACGAATAAATAAAATCTTAAAAAAAAAAAAGATAACTAGATAGCTTCACTGGCGAATTCTACCAAATACTTAAGGGGAGGGGGGCGCCGGGCTGGCTCGGTTGGAAGAGCATGTGACTCTTGATCTCGGGGTCATGAGTTCAAGCTCCACGTTGGGTGTAAGAGATGACTTAAAAATAATAAAATCTTTATTTATTTTTTTAAAGATTTCATGTATTTATTTATTTGACAGAGAGAGAGACAGCGAGAGAGGGAACACAAGCAGGGGGAGTGGGAGAGGGAGAAGCAGGCTTCCCAATGAGCAGGGAGCCTGATGCAGGGCTCAATCCCAGGACCCTGGGATCATGACCTGAGCCAAAGGCAGGCACTTAACGACTGAGCCACCCAGGCACCCAAAAATAAAATTTTTAAAAAAGAAATAACTAGGGGCGCCTGGGTGGCTCAGTCGTTGAGCGTCTGCCTTCGGCTCAGGTCATGATTCCAGGTCCTGGGATCGAGCCCCGCATCGGGCTCCCTGCTCCGCGGGAAGCCTGCCTCTCCCTCTCCCACTTCCCCTGCTTGCGTTCCCTCTCTCGCTGTGTCTCTCTCTGTCAAATAAATAAATAAAATCTTTAAAAAAAAAAAAAAAAGAAATAACTAGATGGCTTCACTGGAGAATTCTACCACATACTTAAGGAGGAAAAAAATACCAGTTCTATGCAAATTCTTTAAAACAGAAGAAGAGAAGGGGCGCCTGGGTGGCTCAGTCGGTTAAGCGACTGCCTTCGGCTCAGGTCATGATCCCAGGGTCCTGGGATCGAGCCCCGCATCGGGTTCCCTGCTCAGCGGGAAGCCTGCTTCTCCCTTTCCCTCTGCCTGCCGCTCTGCCTACTTGTGCTCTCTACCTCTCTGTCAAATAAATAAATTAAAAAAAAAAAAACAGAAGAGGAGAAAATACTTCCAGACTCATTCTATGAGGCTGGCATTATACCCTGATACAAAAATCAGACCAAGACATTAGAAAACTACAGACCAATGTTTTTGTAATTATAGACACAAATTTTTAAACAAAATTTTAGCAAATCAAATACAACAATGTATTAAAAGGATAACACATCATGGGAGCTAGGGTTTAATCCAGGGATGCAGGGCTGGTTTAACATTTGAAAACCAATGTTATTTCACCATGCTAACAAATGAAAAGAAAAAAAAAATTATATGATCATTTCAACAGAGGTAGACAAAAGCATTTTAAAAACTTCAACACTGATTTCTGATAAAACCTCTCAGCAAACAAGGAACAGAATAAACATTCCTCAACCTGATAATAGGCATCTATGGAAAATCACAGCTAACACCATACTTAATGGTGAAAGACTGAATGTTTTCTCCCTGACATTAGAAACAGGACAGGGATTTCCACTCTCACCACTTCTATTCAATACTGTACTAGAAGTCATAGCCACTGCAGTCAGGTAAGACAAAGAAATAAAACATCCACAATGGAAAACAAAAAGTTCTTATGATCACCTATATGATCATCCATGTAGAAAATACAATAGAAGCTATAAAAATGCTAACGAAATGAAAAATTCCAAACAAAATTTTAGCAAATTTGAAAATGAAATTAAGAAAACAGTTCCACTCACAGTAGCATCAAAAATATGAAATACTCAGGTATAACTCTGACAAAAGATATGTAAGACCTATACACAGAAAACTACAAAACATTGCTGAGAAAAATTAAAGACATAAATAAGTGGCCAGGTATACCTCGTTTATAGATCAGAAGACTCAATATTGTTAAGGTATCAATTCTACCCAGACTGGTCTATAGATTCAACACAATCCACTCCAAATCCCAGCAGGGTGTGCTGGTTTTTGGCTTTTGGGTTTGTCTGGGCAGCTATTAACAGCTGCTAATAGCAATGTAAACAGTCCCGTTCCTATGCATTCACCACAACAGGAGTATAATGTGGGGATTTTAGAGCCATGTAAGAGCCCATAGGACAGACAGTCATAAGTAGAGGCAGTTACATAAATAATAGCTTTTCAGCAGTCACTCTGATATAGAATGAGAGAGATCAGTGTGGAATTCTAAGAAAGAACTAATGATAAGCACCACACTGGGGTTATGGCCCTCAGCAGCTAGTGACCGGAGCTACTCCAGGGGCTGGAATGGTGAGGGTACCTGAGAGGAGAGTGAGTCTGCTCCAGCCACCTTCTTACCAAGTTCTTTGAGTTCTGACTCTTGTATTCCAAGGCAATTTCAGACAAGTAACTGATATAAACAGACTATTTTTCCAGTCTGCCCTTGTCCTAGAGAAATGGGCTTCAGGTAAATGACAGCATCCTGATTGAAACAAACAGGAAGCATTCAGAAATCTTGACAGAAAGAAAACAAAATTGTGTACTGAAGGCTGGGCAGATGGAGCCCTTCCTCTGTGTGATGACCCATATTAACACAGCCAGAGAAAGTAATCAGGAAGAATACTGTCTCCGTGAGTTATCAATTTGATCAAGAGTTAGGTTCATTTGCGTATGCTTGCATTCACTTTTAGAGTTTGCTTTTTTGTCCCATAATTTCATGTTTACTTTTATTTTTTGACTATGTAGCTTCCCCCACTTTATTATGCATCACAAGAGGAAATGTTGGAAATGCAATGTTGTGAACACAAGCATTTGTTGTTGCCTTTAGATAAAGATTAATGTGGCGAGCAATGCTCTCAGGTCCCCTCTCTCTTAAGGAGCTTTACCCTATCGCTCAATAAACTTTGCTGCCCACCAAAAAAAAAAAAAAAAATTAATGTTGCTTTTTAAAACTAGATTGCAGGGACACCTGGGTGGCTCAGTGGGTTAAGCCTTCCGATCAGGTCATGATCCCGGGGTCCTGGAATCAAGTCCCCCATCGGGCTCCCTGCTCAGTGAGGAGCCTGCTTCTCCCTCTGCCTGCCGCTCCCCTTGCTTGCTCTCTGTCGCTCTCTGACAAATAAATAAAATCTTAAAAAAAAAAAAATAAAACTAGATTGCAGTATGGTTTCAAGATAACCTGGTTCCAGGTCCTTAACATACTTCTGGAATTAACAGCAAAAAGAAAACCCACACGGCGAAATATCCAATTCCAAGCACCAATTGCTGCGGGACCCGGCTCCTCCAAGGAGCCCTGCTCTGTGGTCCTGGGGTCAGGGGCGGTCCACCAGGCAGGATTTCTGCTTAATAAAGTGACTTTTCCGATGATGCAATTTCAGCAGTGGAGAGAAAAATGGAAGCACTGCAAGAATGACTGCGAGGGGACGGGGCTGGGCTTGTGACTGAGTTCAGGATGAACGGGGAACACACGAGGTCAGCCATCAACACCGCTGCACTAAGAGCGGGAGCATGGCTACGTGCCAGTGATCTCTGAATTTTGCTTCAGGAGTACCACCTTCAGCCCCTTTGACAAGTTAACACACTGAGGCACGGACATGGGATTCGAACTTGCTCACCATCACGAAAGCCCCACCGCCGCACACCTCGAACTCCTGCCAAGCAACCACCGCGCGTGCGCCCAACCAGCGGCCGATTGGGGCTCGGCGCGCGACGGGGGCGAAGCTGACGTCCCTTCCGCGCACGGGATAAGCTTGGGATTGGGGAAAGCTCGCGTTGACCAATCAGATCCCAAAACGAGCCTCGGGGCCCGCTCCCTTCTCCTGGGATCCAATCGCTAGGCCCTGCACGCGCAAGCCACCGATTGAAAGTCAAAGAACCAAGAAGGGCGGGGCCGAAGAAGCTGCGACGGAAGCTTGGGAAAGGTGGCGTTCTCGGTGCTATAATGGGAGCTTACCTGGGACTTGGATGGGAACCGGGAGAATGAGCGGGGGCTGCGGACGGTCAAGGCAGTGCCACTCCTGCCTCCATCGGGGGCTTGTGCGCAATCCCCTTGCACGGGGGTGGTAGCAGCCCTTAGCGCCTCTCCAGCCCACACAATGGTTTGTTCCAGAATAGACGCCCCCTACCCAGTGGTACCTCCCAGAGCTGACTGTTCCATCTCTACCTCCTGAAGGGGTAGAACCTGGGAGGACGGTTCTATCTTGGACTGTTCCTCCCTACCTCCGGTAGGCCCCCTAGTGGTGTGATCAAGGAGGCTTCTACGCAAAGACCCTGTGAACCATTTCTCTCCCTCCTTCTCCACCCCCCCACCCCCAGTGGACCCTTCCGTCCCGGTCTCCCCGTGACACATACACACTGCACATGGACGTCCCCAGCCCTGACCCTGAAGATCTTGCAGAGAGCAAAGGCCAAGGAATCCATCCGCCTGCCTCAAAGCTCCCACTCCAGGGGTGGGCTGAGGGTGTTGGTAACTGGACAGCATTGTGGCAACATCTGTCAAGATAAAAACTGGAAACTTCCTCCACTGGAATGTCAGCTCCCACGAACGTGTGACTTTTAGTTCCTTGATGTCTCCCCAGCACCTAGAGCGGTGTCCATCACTTACTAGGCACTCTTTAGGTGTTTGTTGCCTGAGTGACTCCTTTGACTCAGCAATTCTACTTGTAAGATTGTGTGCTAAAGAAACACTCACACGTGCACATAGCTGTGTGCACAAGGTTGGTATGAACGAACTACCGGGGGAAAACACTCTAAATGACCATTTATAGCTAATGATTTGCAAAATAAAATTAATGACTGGGGTTCATGTTATACCAGACCTGGACATGCAACTCCAAGAGGCTAGCGTCTGATCCCTGTGGGAGGAATGGGGCTGGGCTTTGCTCACCTCATTTCTGGCTCTACATCACTCCCAGGGCTATCCTAGATGAGTAGCCTTGGAGAGGACTGGCTCTGGCCTGGGAGAGGACAGGTTTCCTGCTAAAGGATGGGGACTTAGCCATAGGACCACACTTCAAGAAAGATGTAAGGAGGGGCGCCTGGGGGGCTCAGTTGGTTAAGCATCTGCCTTCTGCTCAGGTCATGATCCCAGGGTCTGGGATCCAGTCCCGCATCAGGCTCCTTGCTCAGCGGGGAGCCTGCTTCTCCCTCTGCCTGCGGTTCCCCCTGCTTGTGCGGGCACTCTCTCTGACAAATAAATAAATAAATAAATCTTTAAAAAAAGATATAAGGAAATAACTTTGGAGGGTAGTGCTAGCATCAGCTTTGCTTTACAGTGAGGAGACCATTATGTCTTCTTCCCCTGTGTCCCTTCTTAAACTTCCATGGGCTGTACTTGTAATTCAATGCTCCAGATTTTTTTCACTAGCAAGCATTTGCTGTACATTTATTATATGTCAGGACCTGTTCTAAATTCTTCACAAATATTAACTCATATAATACTCCTTACAACAACCTAATGAGATAGTATTGTGGTCTCCATTTTACAAACGAGGCACCTGAGAAACAGAGAGGTTTAGCAACCTGCCAGAGGTCACACAGCTGGGAAATCCTGGAGCCAGGATTGGAACCAAGGCCATCTGGATCCAGTGTTCCATTCTCATACCTACATACTGCAGCGCCTTTCACTTTCTTTTTGTTGTGCTTGTACATATGTGAGCCTCCTGCACTAGACTGTGACACCTGAGGGTTTGTGTGGTGCCGGTGGGACTCCCAGATTTCCAGCAGTCGGGAGGGAGGCACCTGACATTATGTGGGCATCCCCGAGCAGAGGCTCACTTGGTGGCTAACCCCTCCTGCTTCCATCTTGAAGAAGACATCCAGAGCGCCCTCAGGGTGGGCACCATGGGGAGTGAGCCCCTGTGCACCGGACCCCAGGAAGAATGTTCAGGGCAGCTGGGAGAAGCTGAAGGGCCAGGACGCCATTCGGACTAATACAGTCAGCTCAAATTTTCTATAAGTTCAAATCATTTTTTAAAAAAGATTTTATTTATTTATTTGAGAGAGAGTGAGCGAGCAGGGGGGAGAGGGAGAAGCAGTCAGCCAAGGAGATGAGAAGGCATTGGGTCATAGTTTAATTAGCAGCATCCTTTCTTTCTTAAGTGTTACCTAGAATAATAGTGTGACTACATCTGAAACTAATGATGTACTCTATGTGGGCTAATTGCATTTAAATTAAAAAATAAAATAAACTAGTAGTGTGACACACAATCTATAGCATCTGAGATTCAATGAGATATGATTTTTAAAAAAACATTATGAGGGGACACCTGGCTGGCTCAATTGGTAGAGCATGTGACTCTCCATCTCAGGGTTGTGAGTTCAAGCCCAAATTGGGCATGGAGCCTACTTTAAAAAAATTATGAAAACTTTAAATTTAAAATAAAGTTGTCTTAGGGGCGCCTGGGTGGCTCGGACCGCTAAGCGTCTGCCTTTGGCTCAGGTCATGATCTCAGGGTCCTGGGATGGAGTCCCGCATTGGGCTCCCTGCTCAGGGGGAAGTTGGTTTCTTCCTCTCCCTTTACCCTTTACCCCCCTTGTGCACTTGTGTGCACGCAAGCAAGCACACACACACACTCTCTCTCTCTCTAATAAATAAATAAAATCTTAAAGAGAGGGCGCCTGGGTGGCTCAGTCGTTAAGCGTCTGCCTTTGGCTCAGGTCATGATCCCAGGGTCCTGGGATTGAGCCCCACATCGGGCTCCCTGCTCCGCGGGAAGCCTGCTTCTCCCTCTCCCACTCCCCCTGCTTGTGTTCCCTCTCTCGCTGTCAATCTCTCTGTTGAAAAATAAATAAAATCTTTAAAAAAAAAATAGAGTTCTGGAGATGGATGGTGATGGTTCACAACAATGTAAATGTACTTACTGCTACAGAACTATACACCTGAAAATCGCTAAGGTGGTAAAATTTATGCTGTATATATTGTACCACAATTTTTAAATACATAAGTAATTTTAAACACACAGCAGTGGCCCAAGAAGATTGTTGTAGTGAAGGAGGAGGCCCTTCATCCACAGCTGCTGCAAATATTCATCCTGCAGGTCCTGGAATTCCAGGCGCTCATGGCTCTTGGAGGAGCTGGTACCTCTTTTTGGAATTCACCCCGGGGGATTCTCAGTCTCTTGATGCCCAGCAGACATTATCTAGCAGTCTCTGGTCCTCCTGAGGTCTTTGTCCCGGCGACATAGAGCAATTTGTGCTATTACTTACCTTGCCTGGGACTATGATCCCAACAGCTTAGATAAGTATCTCTTCTCCAAGGTGCCCAAGCTGAGAAGCTGACCAGTCTTCAGGATGACTTCTGACCCAGGCACACAGCTCCTGATAAAGGTCTGGGATTCAAAGCCTGAGCAATAAAAAGAGATTTCCCAACACCTTTAATGGATAGACTGCTGTCTAAACAGACCAGACAGATATCAGGGATTTATCTTTTTCTGTAAGAAAAAAAAAAAAAAACTCCCCACCTTTCTCATCGCCTGCACTTTGTTTTCCCTTTGAGTGCCTCCTCACCCAAATTTCTGAATCAAAGACAGTCGTCAGGTGACTTGGGGGGAAACAGCAGATATCAGCCAGTTTTTCCTGGCTTTCAGCTTGCCCCATGTTTAGCTTTGGTCAAAGAAAACACTCCAACTAAAGTCAATACAACCGAAGAATTCCTGCTCCCCGTGAGCCATCTTTTGTCCTTTTCAAAAACACTTAGGTTATTGTCAAGGCTTAAGAATGCCAGGGCTTGTAAGGCTTTGGGCAACACATACCAGTGCTCTCCAAACCCTCCCACTGGGAAGGGAATGATGAGTTTCCAATATTTTGTAGGAAGTTCCCATAATATTGGTATCAGAACCCAACAAGGTGAGCTGCATCAGGTAAGCGGTATGTTTATATTTTAAGCATTCATGAATTAAGAAAATGTAGAAAAGTAGATTCTTTTTGCTTTTTATCTTTTAAAAATTGTTTACTGGGAGCGCCTGGGTGGCTCATTTGGTTGGGCGTCTGCCTTTGGCTCAGGTCATGATCCCAGGGTCCTGGGATCGAGCCACGCATTGGGCTCCTTGCTCAGCGGGGAGCCTGCTTCTCCCTCTCCCTCTGCCTGCCGCTCCCCCTGCTTGTGTTCTCTCTCTGTCAAATAAATAAATAAAATCTTTTAAAAAATTGTTACTGAAGTGAAGAAAAGTAGATTTTTAAATATGTCTTGGAAATCTAGTAGCTAATAAAAAGCATTCAATATGGAAGACAAAAAAAGTCTAAACACATAAACAGACAAAAGGCATGAAACAATAAAAAATAAAGTCCTGGGGCACCTGGCTGGCTCAGTCAGTAGAGCATGTGACTCTTGATCTTGGGGTTGTAAGTTCGAGACCCAGGTTGGGTACAGAGATTACTTAAAAAATAAAATAAAATCTTTAAAAAAAATTAAAAAATAAAGTCTTAGTAAAGGTAATCTAGGATTAGATTAAGAAAACTTCCAGATACTGAGAACAGAGAAAAAAAGCAGAGAAAATTATTTAAAAAAAAAAGGCAAGAATGATCCTTTAAAAATGAAGGTCATACGATGGACTCTGAAAAACAAACTGAGGGTTCTAAAGGGGAGGGGGGTGGGAGGATGGGTTAGCCTGGTGATGGGTATTAAAGAGGGCACATTCTGCATGGAGCACTGGGTGTTATGCACAAACAATGAATCATGGAACACTACACCAAAAACTAATGATGTAATGTATGGTGATTAACATAACAATAAAATTTTTTTTAAGGGGCGCTTGGGTGGCTCAGTTGGTTAAGCGACTGCCTTCGGCTCAGGTCATGATCCTGGAGTCCTGGGATCGAGTCCCACATCGGGCTCCCTGCTCAGCAGGGAGTCTGCTTCTCCCTCTGACCCTCCCCCCCTCATGCTCTCTCTATCTCAGTCTCTCTCTCAAATAAATAAATAAAATCTTTAAAAAAAAAATTTTTTTTTAAAATGAAGGTCATGAGTATCCAACACAAATGAATAAAAACATAGACAAAGGTATATTACTGTAAAATTTCAGGAAATAAATAAATAAATAAAACCCTAAACAAAAAGATCATAAACAACCCAATAAAACATGCACAGGAGGGGCGCCTAGGTGGCTCAGTCGGTTAAGCATCTGCCTTCGGCTCAGGTCATGGTCCCAGGGTCTGGGATTGAGCCCTACGTCGGGCTCCTTGCTCGTCAGGGAGCCCGCTTCTCCCTGTTCTCCCCGCTTGTACTCTCTCACTGTCTCTCCTTCTCTCTCTCTCAAATAAATAAATAAAATCTTTTAAAAAATCAAACATGTACAGGAAATTTGAACAGACAAGAATATACATGGATGAAAATTAACACATGAAAATATGCTCAACAGGTTGAGCAAATTAAAACTCCAAGGAAATACCACTACACATCTTTTAGAATGGCTAAAATTAAAAAGACTGACCCCCCCCCCAAGTGTTCGTAAGGATATGGAACAACTAGAACCCTCATGCACTGCTGGTGGGGATGCAAAATGGTATGGTCAGTTTGAAAACTATTTTGGCAGTTGGGCACTAATGCTGTAAAAAAAAAACAACCTAAATAAATACACTCCTGATGAATTAAAGAAAAAGAACTTATGGGACAAGAGGAGCAAGGAAAATTACTTATGGTGAATGTGAATTAAGACAGAAGACAGGGGCACCTGGGTGGCTCAGTCGGTTAAGCATCTGCCTTCGGCTCGGGTCATGATCCCAGGGTCCTGGGATCCAGGCCGCTTCGGGCTCTCTGCTCAGCGGGGAGCCTGTTTCTCCCTCTCCTTCTGCTTGCGGCTCTGCCTGCTTGTGCTCTCTCTCTGTCAAATAAATGAATAAAATCTTAAAAAAGAAAGACAGAAGACAATATTAAAAGCAAAGAGAGGAGAAGTACACAGGGGTTCAAAGAGTCCGGGGTTGAAAAGTGGCTGGACCTTGAATAAGATACTTCTCTTCTCTTATCCTCAGTTACCTCATCTACAGAATGAGGATAATTGAGCAGTAAGATTGTTTTCCTAATGAAAGAGGGATAATAACAGAGATTGAAATGTATTTATAGTGAAACACACATATGATCCCCTGGGAGAAGCCATTCCTGACCCCCTGGGTTACAGGGCTCTCTCTTCTGTGTTCTGAGCGCCCTCTGGCTCTCCCCTGCATGACTGTCATCAAATTTGCTCTGTCATTATCTTGTGGATGGTTCTCTGGTCATTAACTATGAGCTCTTTGAGAACTTATCCAGTATGAATCATTCTTATGTCCTCAGAGCAAGGATCCTGATTCCCAGCAAGTGCTCAAAGGTTTTTTAGGTTTTTGTTTTAAAATTTATTTGACAGAGAGAGACGACAAGCAGGGGGGAATGGCAGGCAGAGAGAGAGGGAGAAGCAGGCTCCCTGCTGCTCAGGGGGCCCGATGGGGGCTCCATTCCAGGACGCTGGGATCATGACCTGAGCAAAAGGCAGATGCTTCACTGACTGAGCCACCCAGGCGCCCCTGGTTTTGGTTTTGGTTTGGTTTTGGTTTTTGGTTTTTGTTTGGGGAGGATGACACATGCTACTCACCTAATCAAGTATAGCCAATGATGGGGTTCAGGACACACTACCCCAAAATATGGTACCTTGGTCTATTGAATATTTCAGCTATAGGAATTTGAGAAACTGAAGGTGCAGGCAGGATTTTCTGACCTTTCCCTGAAACAGCTCATAAGACCCTCGTGTGAAAGGTGCCTTCTTTCACACGAAAAGAACATCCTTGGGCACCGGGCTCAGTTGGTTAAGCGACTGCCTTTGGCTCAGGTTATGATCCTGGGGTCCTGGGATCAAGTCCTGCATCAGGCTCTCCCTGCTCAGCGGGGAGCCTGCTTCTCCCTCTCCCTCTGCCTGCCACTCCCCCTGCTTGTACGCACGCTCTTCTCTCTGTCAGATAAATAAATAAAATCTTAAAAAAAAAAAAAAAGGAGCACCCTTCTCTCCAAAAACACAAAAACACTAAGAGGGATCCGAATGAACAGGTCCTGCTGTTTCCCCTAATTTACTACACTTGGTTCATACCTTTTCTTGTCCTATCATGTTTTTCCATGACTTTCCACTCTTCATCAAATCCAGCATAAAAATGCTCAGGTTGAACCACCTCCTCAAGTCATGTAAAACTTATTACATTAAGCCCCGCATCGGGCTCCCTGCTCGGCGGGAAGCCTGCTTCTCTTTCTCCCACTCCTCCTGCTTGTGTTCCCTCTCTCGCTGTCTCTCTGTCAAATAAATAAAATCTTAAAAAAAAAAAAAACTTATTACATTAAATAAATGTCTGTTTTTCTCTTCACAGTCTTTTGTCACTGCTACTTGATCAGATCAGCCCTCATCTGGGGGCTGCATCAGCTCATTCACTAAAATCTTCCCATATTCAAAAGGGTAGATGACCAGACCAGACTCTCAAAAAATATCTTTTGGATCAACACAACAGTGCCAGTCTGATTATCTTAGTTTTTTTTAAAAGATTTTATTTATTTATTTAAGAGAGAATGAGATAGAGAGAGAGCATGAGAGGGGGGAGGGACAGAGGGAGAAGCAGACTCCCTGCCCAGCAGGGAGCCCGATGTGGGACTCGATCCCGGGACTCCAGGATCATGACCTGAGCTGAAGGCAGTCGCTTAACCAACTGAGCCACCCAGGCGCCCCCTGATTATCTTAGTTTTTAAGTGTGAGACCAATCTGCTTATTTTGGTGTTAAGTATTGAGGTAGATGTCACCCAGCCTCCTATCAGCAGGATCACATATGCAAACCCAGTGACCAATGGACATGGGAATCCAGGTGGCCTCTTTCACGCCTACAGTGAGTCTCCTCTCCTGGTTTCCTCCTGCTTCCTGGCCACCCCACTCACTGTTTTTTCCTGGGTTCCTTCCCTGTGTTTCTCTTCTGCACTTCAACTGCTTTTTGGTTTACATCTGTCTGGCCCACCAGTGTGATAGTCCCCAGAGCAAGCACTATATGTACCAGTATGTTCTCTTATTCATCACAGCAATCGTTGTAATTCCTCTTTTAGAAATGAAGAGAAACGGGGCCCCTGGGTAGCTCAGTCGGTTAAGCGTCTGCCTTTGGCTCAGTTCCTGGGATCGAGCCCCGCATCGGGATCTCCGCTCAGCGAGGAGTCTGCTTCTCCCTCTCCATCTGCCTCTCCCCCAGCTCATGCTCTCTTTCTCCTCAAATAAATAGAATCTTTTTTAAAAATGAGGAAACAGACCTAGATGTCCAAAAGATGTAAATGCTTTTCGTACCATCACAGTGTCAGAGCCAGGACCGAAACCCATGCCTAGTTCATGGCATAGCCCATAAGGAGACAAAGGAGGTAGAATCCAAGTTATTTTGCCTCAGCCAGTCCCCTTGGTTCCTTTTCTTCTTCAGAGGCCCTCTTTTTTTCAGCCAGCTTTACAACCGGGTGACCGCTCACCTATTTTGTGGCAAATGGGGATCCCCTACATTTAGTCCCTTTGTATTTGAACCTTGGATTTTCAGTCCTTTGGGGTCAGGAAACATTAAACCTCTGTAAGAGGGAGAATTAATCATGGCTTTCTGTAATACCCTGCCATTCCCTAAGCAGGGTAGATTCTAAGTAGGGTATTCTTTCACAACTGTTTTAGGTTTCTTTTCAGAACTGTTTTATGGGGGTGCATCTGGGTGGCTCAGTTGTTGGGCGTCTGCCTGCAGCTCAGGTCATGATCCCAGGGTCCTGGGATCGAGCCCCGCATCGGGCTCCCTGCTCAGCGGGGAACCTGCTTCTCCCTCTCCCACTCCCCCTGCTTGTGTTCCCTCTCTCACTCTGTCCAAATAAATAAAATCTTTTTTAAAAAAAAAACTGTTTTATGGGGGGTAAAGATACAAATGGGAGTCTCAGAGATGAAACTTGCTGTCATTGTGTATAGCAATAGGGGTAGAAGGTTGCAATCAGGCAGTTGAGGATTCTAAGGGAGATCTATTAGGCAAATGAAAGATTTTGTTGAAGAAGAGATTTGTGGCTGCTCCCTCCCATCTCTGAATAATTTTAAAAGATATGTTTGCACGAAATGTAGCATTTTACCATTGTGCTTGCAGCACAAGTTCTTTCCTCGGTCTCCCCATAAACAACGGTCTCAAATGGCCTTAGTATTCTAGTTATATTTTTCTGTAGCACAAGATAATCATGTGATTTTTAAATTTTTTTTTTTTACTGATGACTTCATCTGGGGCACCACACGAGGTCTGTTTGGCACATATTAGGATACCTCTTCAAGATGAGAACAAAGCCTTTTAAGTCAAATGATATATATACACGTAATATTCACATAAATGGCTCAGTTAAGCATCTGCCTTCAGCTCAGGTCATGATCCCAGGGTTCTGGGATCGAGCCCCTCATCGGGCTCCCTGCTCAGCGGGGAGCCTGCTTCTCCCTCTCCCTCTGCCACTCCCCCTGCTTGTGCACTGTCGAATAATAAAATCTTTTTTTTTAAAGATTTTATTTATTTATTCATGAGAGACAGAGAGAGAGAAGCAGAGGGAGAAGCAGGCTCCCAAGGAGCAGGGAGCCCAATGCCAAAGGCAGACGCCCAACCATCTGAGCCACCCAGGCGCCCTCAAATAATAAAATCTTTAGGGGTGCCTGGGTGGCTCAGTCGTTAAGCGTCTGCCTTCGGCTCAGGTCGTGATCCCAGGGTCCTGGAATCGAGCCCCGCGTTGGGCTCCCTGCTCGGCGGGAAGCCTCCTTCTCCCTCTCCCACTCCCCCTACTTGTGTTCCCTCTCTCGGTGTCTGTCAAATAAATAAAATCTTTTTTTTTTTTTCTTAAAGATTTTATTTATTTATTTGAGAGAGAGAGAGAAAGACAGCGAGAGAGGGAACACAAGCAGGGGGGAGAGGGAGAAGCAGGCTTCCCGCGGAGCAGGGAGCCCAATGCGGGGCTCGATCCCAGGACCCTGAGATCATGACCCGAGCCAAAGGCAGACGCTTAACGACTGAGCCACCCAGGCGCCCCTAAATAAAATCTTTTAAAAAAATTAAAAAATATTTTAAAAAATATTTACGTAAACATCAGATTGTAACTAAAATCATCATATAGGTCATCAGATTCTTCCTCATTCACTTTCAGAAGCTTTTACTGAGAAAAGATCGAAGGCTTTGAATTTAGAACTTCAATCCCCAAATCTGCTTCTTACTCAAGGCAGAGACGGTCAATTCTGGGACAATTCTGACTTCCCTTCTTTGTTAAGGATTTGATGACATCATAAACGTACAGAACCTAGTACAGAGAAGTGACTAACAGATGATACACACCTTATAAATATGAATTATTAGGGGCACCTGGGTGGTTCAGTCGTTAAGCGTCTGCCTTCGGCTCAGGTCATGGTCCCAGGGTCCTGGGATTGAGCCCCGCATCGGGCTCCCTGCCCCGTGGGGAAGCCTGCTTCTCTCTCTCCCACTCCCCCTGCTTGTGTTCCTGCTCTCGCTGTGTCTATCAAAAAATAAAATCTTTTTTAAAAATGTGAGTTGTTGGGCGCCTGGGTGGCTCAGTTGGCTAAGCGACTGCCTTCGGCTCGGGTCATGATCCTGGAGTCCCGGGATCGAGTCCCGCATCGGGCTCCCTGCTCGGCAGGGAGTCTGCTTCTCCCTCTGACCCTCCTGACCCTCCCCCCTCTCATGCTCTCTCTCAGTCTCTCTCTCAAATAAATAAATAAAATCTTTAAAAAAAAGTGAGTTGTTATTCCTGTTATTAAAGATCTCAGTAAATGCAGTTGTTGTAACTGTACACGGCCCTGGGTTGGTCAGCCAAACACGATCCTACAGCACAGATCAAAATTATCCAGGAAAGTTAAAAAAAGCCAAGAATTTTAACTTTCTGGATGTAGATTAGTATCGGTCTAGAAACAGGAGCAGGTAGCTTTCAGAGTGAAAAGGAATCATTACAGATTATCCTGCAGGGTATCTGGGAACCTCATGAAGTTTCGAGAGGTGGGAACCTGGACCTGTCCCTTCAGTCACTGCCGTTTATGTAGGGTCCAGCTTTAAAATAGACGAGCAATCCAGAAACAGCGGAATATAAAGCCTAGCCCTACCTGACTCAGCATTGGAGTTCCAGAAAATAGAAAAACACATTTTACATCCCAATTCATTTTATGAAACCAGCATAACCTTGATACCAAAGTCCAACAGAGTATATAAAAATTAAAAAGCCAGTCTAGTGTCACTCATGAGCACATACATTAAAATCCTGAACAAATCACCAGGACATAGATCACTCATGATCAAGTTCTTTGCCCTAGGAATGCAAAGTTGGCTTAAACACAGAAACTTGCCAATGCAATTCACATTAACAGAGGGAAATAATCTTAGGATCATCCCAATAAATGCCCTATGTGTTTGCTAACATTCAACATATATTCAAGATGAATACTGCCAGCAAATTAGAAATCGACTAGAATGACTTTACTCTGATAAAGTATCTACAAAAAATGTACAGTGAACATCATGGTAAAATGTTGAAAATTTTCCATTTCTAATCCTGGAGAACACAAGGATGTCCCCAGTCACCAGTCCTATTCAACACTAAACTGGGTGGGTCTGCCTAATGCCATAAAAGAAGGAAATAAAAGATGTAATATTTAAAATGGCAGGAACAGGGGCGCCTGGGTGGCTCAGTCGTTTAGCGTCTGCCTTCAGCTCGGGTCATAATCCCAATGTCCTGGGATCGAGCCCCACAGCGGGCTCCCTGCTCTGCGGAAAGCTTGCTTCTCCCTCTCCCACTTCCCCTGCTTGTGTTTCCTCTCTCGCTGTGTTTCTGTCAAATAAATAAAAAATCTTTAACAAAGAAATAAAAAAATAAAATGGCAGGAACAAAAATTAAATAAGTAAAATAAGATGGCAGGGAAAAACTTATTACTCAAAGATGATAGGATTATATATTTTGAAAATTGTAAAGGATCTGAAGATAAACTTTTGGTATTAATAAGAATATTTAGGGCGCCTGGGTGGCTCAGTTGGTTAAGCGACTGCCTTCGGCTCGGGTCATGATCCTGGAGTCCCGGAATCGAGTCCCGCATCGGGCTCCCTGCTCAGCGGGGGGTCTGCTTCACCCTCTGACCCTCTTCCCTCTTGTGCTGTCTCTCATTCTCTCTCTCAAATAAAAAAAAAAAAAAAAAGAATATTTAGCAAGGTTGCTTGACAAAAAAAGCAATATACAAAAATTATGTCTTTTCTTTGGGCAAATACCCAGTAGTAGAATTACTGGATCATAAGGTAATTCTATTTTTAATTTTTTTAGGAACCTCCATACTATTTTCCACAGTGTCGAATCACGAAATTATACACTGAAACCCATGTAACATTGTAGGTTAGCTGTACTGAAATTTAAAAATTAAACTTTAGGGCGCCTGGGTGGCTCAGATGGTTAAGCGTCTGCCTTCGGCTCAGGTCATGATCCCAGGGTCCTGGGATCGAGTCCCGCATCGGGCTCCCTGCACAGCAGGGAGCCTGCTTCTCCCTCTGCCTCTCTCTGTCTGTCTCTTGTGAATAAATAAAAAATCTTTAAAAAAAAAAAAATTAAACTTTAAAAATACAAAATTTCTGGGGCACCTGGGTGGCTCAGTCGTTAAGTTGTCTGCCATCGGCTCAGGTCATGGTCCCAGGGTCCTGGGATTGAGCCCCGTGTCGGGATCCCTGCTCTGCGGGAAGCCTGCTTTCTCCCTGTCCCACTCCCCTTGCTTGTGTTCCCTCTCTCGCTGGGTCTCTCTCTGTCAAATAAATAAAATCTTTAAAAAAAGTCATTGTTGATCTTACAAAAAATATATATATATAAAATTTCAAAAAAAAGTACTATTTTCAAGAACCTCAAATTCCTAGGAATAAATTTCACAAAAGATGTGCAAGACTTCTTTGGACAAAACTGCAAAACTTTATTGAGTGAATTTTAACCACTTTTCAACACAAGAACAAAACTTTACTGAGAGAATTTTAGCCACTTTTCAACACAAGAAGTGCCCACGTGGCTTCAGCCTGTCTTCGTTTAAATCTGCGGTTTCCATTCACCTGTAAGAGAAACGTAACATTACTTTGCAGAACTTTATTCAGACAACACTAAAAGGCATAGAAATGACACTTTCTAATACCACAAAGAAAGGAACGGTTCAAGTTCAGAAAAGATTAAACCCGATGCATTTACTCAGGTAGTTTTGAATAGAAAGCAAAAATTTCTTATACTGTTAATAAGAATCCAACCAACCAACAAGAAACCTAAGAAACAAAAGCAGCTTTTAAAAAGTTACCAATTAAATGTTTTTATTTGAGAAAACCTTCAGAATATAAGATTATCTAAAACAGTAATGTCGTGCTTGGAATTGCTTAAGTGAAATAAATAGAAAGGCTAGTATTGCATTTGTTTTGACTGTATTGTGGAAAGTGCAGAACGGTACTTTAAGCTAGTTTAGCCCTTATGTGGTTGTTTGAAGTGGGGTGACCATCTGTCCCTGTTTTCACCCATATGCCTGCCGTAATTATGAACAGTGCCTCTTTATACGCTTAAGTGTGTGCCCGTCTGCACACATTATATGGTCACACCAGTTTTAAGTCATTTACCATCAAGGTAACATCAAATCGTGAAGGAGAAACAGTACCATTTCTCAGGCTGGCCGAAAAAAAGGGGGCAGGATGGGGGGAGAAAAAGGAAGAAACTGGAAAGCCAAATATATATTCAATATCTGTTACTGTCTTGTTCATATTCTTTACTGTGTATACTTGGCTTTTGTCCATTTTCTTCAAAATTATGTAAACTAGTGGATCCTCTATTCATAAATATTTTCTAAAAGAGCAATCTCTTTGATTTATCTGTTAGTTGGATTATTTTTCTTTTTCCCAATGATTCATACCAGTCTTTTATTAAGAATCTCTCTTTGGGGGCACCTGGGTGGCTCAGTCGGTTAAGCATCTGCTTTCGGATCATGATCCCAGGGTCCTGGGATGGAGCCCCATATGTCCCATGTTAGGCTCCCTGCTCAGCGGGGAGTCTGCTTCTCCCTCTCCCTTTGCCCCTCCCCCCTGCTAGTGCCTGTGCCTGGCGCTCTTTCTCAAAAAAAACAAAAAACAAAAAACTCTCCTTGGGGCACACCTGGGTGGCACAGTTAATCATCCAACTCTCAGTTTTGGCTCAGGTTGTGATTTCAAGGTCATGATCTCAGGGTCGTGAGAGACCACCAGCCTGTTTCTCCCTCTCCCCCTGCTTGTGTTCCCTCTCTCACAGAGTCTGTCAAATAAAAGTCTTTAAAAATTTTTTTAAAAAGGGGATCTCTCTAAAAGTATCTGAAATTATCAGCTCTTGGCTAAAGAACTTACATTTAAAAGAAATTGTTTTCCTATTTTGTAATTTATATGACTTTGACCCAACCTATGCCTAATAGTCTGTAAGTCAGCCATTCGGGATCTGAACTACATTTCAAATAATTTTTATATGTGAACTCGGTTATTGAATTAACAACAAAGTTACCTCTGTTATTAAATATATAACATTGCTGAAAACAGACGCGCTATAATTTGCATGCTTAATGGATCACATACCTGCCTCGGGCATCTTAAGGGGCTCTAGATTTGCAAGTCCCCTCCCTTTGACAGCAGGACCATCTCCACGCTCACGCCCAGTCTTTTCACCAGCCAGTTCCTTTTGATTAGGTTCCGGGGCAGGCCCTTGAAAATAAAAAGGTGATTAATTTAAGAGGTAAAACATGAGATATGAATAAAGGAAACAATATTCATTTCCTCAGTGTTATGAAATAAAAGCCTTAGGCTAGTGTGATAGTAAATGTGGTAAGAATTACAAGACCATTGTATCAGGGGTCCGTTACCAGAAACTAGTAAACCAGGGTTTTATTACCCTCTTCCTTTTTCAAAACTGCCCTCAGACAACTCAGGTGTCCCCTTTGTACTTATCTACACTGTACTTGTCATTATACTTGCCAGTGACTTGAGTCTCTGACTAGATTGTGAGTTCAAGGCTGAAAGCATGTCTCTCATACTTAGCATGTGATGTGGCAAGAGCAGACGTCAATAAACGTTGAGGGGAAAGAAAAGTCTTAAAACCCAAAATTGATAAAGATTCTGCACACCAATTGCTTTGTCATCAAAAATGTGCAGAACCATTCCAGATTTAAAAAAAACTGTATGTGGGGCGCCTGGGTGGCTCATTCAGTTAAGCATCGGACTCTTGATTTCAGCTCAGGTCATGATCTCAGGGGTTGGGAGATGGAGCCCCATGCACATGTGCATCAGGCTCAGTAGGGAGTGTGACTGAGATTCTTTCCCTCTGCCCCTGCCCCGCTCTCACTTGCTCTTTCAAATAAATAAATCTTTAAAAAAAACTAAGTGCAAATGCATGATCCTAAACTGGACTCTGGATCCAAAAAAATTATACGAAAGAAAATTATCAGGACAACTGAGGAAATTGATTTACACTGTATATCAAAGGTTTTCCGCCGTCAAGTTTCTGTCCAGTGGTTAGCCCAGAGAATGACTTTCTTTGTTCTGAGGATATACACATACTTAAGTACTTTGGGTAAAGGATCATAATAGTTGAACTTTATGTAAATGATTAAACAGTAGTAATAGTAAACATATCAATACGTGTGTGTGTATATATATAAAGGAAAGGGAAGAGGATATGAAACCAAAGTGGTAAAAAATATTGACAATCGGTGACTCCAGGTGAAAATTTTGTATAAATATATGTATAACTGTACTACCCTTGTAAATTTTCTGTAAATTTTGTGGTTTGGAACTACAAAGAATAAAAAGAAAATATATGACATTGTACTTGAGAAGCCAGTAGTTACTTCATTTTTAATTGTGGTTTAAAAATGTGTAACATAAAATACCCCATCTTAACCACTTTTAAGTGTACAGTTCAGTATGGAGGAGCTTATCTGCAACATTAGTAGCAACTATGAATGGACTTTACATAGTTTTCCTGTATTATGAAACCTTTATTTTAAATGACAGTCTAAGGATAAACCATAATACATGTACAATTCTAGTATTTTGCCATAGTGTACTAAGGGCAGTGAGCAGCAACTCTACAAAGTCTGAAGTCTACACCATGGGTAGGAATTAAACTACAATTAAAATGTAATTTTCTGAAGAATTAGCTGAGTGTATTTGCAGAACTATGACAAATCTCACTTTGTTAAAATAAAGTTATACTTAGGTCCAAAGGCCCTATGTGTAATGTTCCGTAAGTGAATCCCATGCACAACAAAGAACCAAAAGGAAGAGCAAAGTTATTTGTGAGTAACAATAAGTATACTATTTTATGGTGAGAATAAAGGCAGGGTAGAAAGAAATGAATGGACATTGTGGTCATTTTCTAGAAACCTTTAACAGTGACCTGAATTATGTAAAGATCTTGCTTCAAAATACTATATACTGGGGGGCGCCTGGGTGGCTCAGTTGGTTAAGCGACTGTCTTGGGCTCAGGTCATGATCCTGGAGTCCCTGGATCAAGTCCCGCATCGGGCTCCCTGCTCGGCAGGGAGTCTGCTTCTCCCTCCGACCCTTCCCCCTCTCGTGTGCTTTCTCTCCCTCATTCTCTCTTTCAAAATAAATAAATAAAATCTTTAAAAAAAAAAAACCAAAATACCATATACTGGGAATACTATGTGTCTGAGAGAAATAATTTGTCTTATATTAATTTCAGGATAATTAACCTTTTGGTTTTTCTTTTTTTAGATTTTATTTATTTGAGAGAGTGATCAAGTGTGAAAGACAGAGAGAGAGCACGAGCAGGGGGAAAGGGAGAAGCAGACTCCCTGCTGAGCAGAGTGCCCGATGCGGGGCTCCATCCCAACCCTGAGATCATGACCTGAGCTGAAGGCAGATGCTTAACCAACTGAGCCACCCAGGGGACCCTCTTTTGGTTTTTCTAACCATAGAAAAATGTAAACTCCTTTTAAGAGCCACTTTAAAAAAAACACAAATTTTGTTTTCAGTAGTCTAATGGCTCTTTGATAAACACAATCCTTGAGCCTTCATTTTCTCATTTATAAAATGGGGGAAGCTTACGATACTGAGAAACCGCCCTAGGTTGCAAACTATATCCTCTTCACTTTTCCAGCCGATTTCCAGGCAATGTTTGAGACTCCTTTCTATTGTTGTCTTCCCTTCTGTCACAAGTATATCACGATGCGCGAAACACACATGCACTCACCACCCCCCGGAAGAGGGTATTCTCCTTCCCTTTCCCTTCACCTTGAACCACAGATGCTCTTTTTTTCTCTTGATCAGGTATAATATCCTTACGCTCAGTCAGTGGCTCCTCCCCTTGAGGTTGCTCAGCAAGAGGCCGCTGGGCCTAGGGGTGTGCGTATGTGTATATAAACAGATAAAAAGTTGTGTCGTTAATACACATCAATAATATAAATACCTAGAATACAATGGAAAATGACAGGGTAGGAGGATTCTAAGCTCACTTCATCCCATATATACACCTAGATAATAATCACATAAGTGTAAATAACCCAGAAAAAAGACCTGAAGACTGGCAGAACAGACTCTCCACAGCTAGTGAAGAGGTCACACAGAAAAGGAATTTATAAAATGGTTTAATGGCACCACCAACAACAAAAATCTAAAGACATTTCTCCAATACTATTCAATATACTTATTCTTAATAAAATTACTCTTCCCACAGAGGCTACTCCAAAAGCGTCATCCTCAAAGGCTTTGGAAGCCATTTTCATCTATGTTGGGATGGGTATGTGCAATTGGTTGTTTATAAGCATGAAAAGAAAGTCATCAGGTATATTTCCCAGGAACATAACCGCATCCATCCAAAAAATAACAATGTAATGCTCCTGGAGAAATGCTCCTTAGCATGGAAAACCCTTATCAGTATATCTATACTAGTTCAACATTTCCACAAAAATAAATTTGTACTAATAAAAAACAAAAGTTCAAGTACTTACAACCACAGGCCCAACCAGCTGCGAAGATTTTTCATCATCTCGTCTTGCTCTAGGTCTGAATGTTGATCTTACTTGCCAACTCATATTCCACACTGAAAACAGAATACTGGGATTTGGAAAATACACTTGAGAGGACAGTTACATTTGACCACTTCTGTGGCCAAATGGAGACATGTGCTTTTTTTCTCAACACTGAGAGTATTTTTAAAATTAGTCTAATGGTAATTTAATTGTGCATGCTCTCCACTCACACCAAATCTGGCAGCTTGCAAAGGCAACTGCTCACATCACGGCCAGGCTGATGGAGAAATTAAGTAAGGCACGTGATTAAGACAAGAATATATTCTGAAAGGGATCTGGTTTCACAACTTGATTCACCATCATGGAGACATTTAAGAAAATACCACCTTAATAAAGAAAAAAGAAAATACCACCAGAGAATGAAGAACTGAGTACCTACTATTGTTCGCACACTCTGATTTACTAAGCCCTTTCTTTCCACACCTCCAATAAAGTTTTACTGGGATACTTAACCACATTCATTGTTGATAGACTGTCTCCAATTATTTTTGCACTAGAATCGCAGAGTTGAGTGCCTGCAATGAAGACTGCATGTGGCACTCTCCTCTCTTGGTCCTGTTTGGTACACTCCAAGTCTCAGGAAGGCAACCACACAACAATCCCCCTTTCTAGGGAGTTTCTTTACCACTGGACTTGCCACTTACCCAGGGCCCCTCAGATTCTGAGAACTCCCGAGTCTGTGCCCTGTTGGCAGTTCCTTGTGCCTCCAGGACTCCAATACCTCAAATAATGCCAAGACAACTCCATCTTCATCTGACCCTCATCTGTCCCCAGCTCACCCTCCTCCCTTGTCCTGCTCTGCCACCACATCAAGGGCCATGGTGGCTGTGACGTCCATAAGAAGACCACCTCGAAGACTGTCCTCCTCAGGGGCTAGGAACCACCCTGCCCTGACCCCCCCAAAAATTTACTGGTTCCCTCCTCACAGTTACTGATCTGCCGACCCACCAATTGAGTCTCAAGCAGCAAGAAAAGAATCCAGACAGACAAGACCCCACACAGCTCAACACCCAGAAGTCACTGCAATACCCCACACCTGAGGGTGAAGATGCAGCAGTGCGAGGCAATGCACGCTGCTTCCCCACCCCTTGCCTAGGCCCCCTGGAGATTCCTAAATATTCCTTCTGTCAGCAGTTCCTAGTGCCTCCATGACAACCCCAACCCTATGAAAAGGATGATCGTGAGGACTTTTTCCTCAGGGGCTAGGAACCAACGCCATCCCTACTAGCCCCAAAGCCGGCTGGCTGAGCCCTCACACTCAAACGTAAATTCCTAAGGAGACTAATCTGAGGATCAATCAATTGAGCCTCCGTCAGTGAGAAAGAATACAGAGCAGGATGGAAGCTACACAGCTTCACAAACAGAAAGCACTGCACTTGTACCAAGCAAATGGCCGCTGGGAAGGAGAATAGCAGTGCGCTTGTGCAGAGTCGGGCAGCCGCAAGTGGGCGGGGCTTCCCCCACTCCTTCATCCGGGTACCACCGGGCATTGCAAAATCGGCCCTCTGTCAGCAGTTCCTGGCACCTCCAGGACACGGATACCTCAAATCAAGCCCCCAGACGCCCTATCTTCATCTCACCCCCACCCCAACAACCCAACAAGAAAGACAAGGGCCATGCCTGCGGAGACAGCCAGAGAAAGAGGATAACCTCGAGGATCTTCCTCCTTGGAGGCAGGAAACCACATCACCGCTACCCACCCAAGGCCTGCTGGTTCTACTTCACACTTAAATTTCTGGGAGGACTGATCCAAACACCTACCAACTGGGTCTCACACACCAAGAATGATTCCAGACGGTAAGAAGCGACCTGCACAGCTCCGCACCCAGACTGGGCCACATGAACCCCACACCAATGGCGATTTTAAAAGAACGTGCTACTGCGCAGGCGCACTGCCAACGGCCTGCATGGGGTGGGCGTGGGGCTTCCCTGCTCCTTCATCCCGGCCCCGTTGAACATTCTAAATTCGCCCTCTGTCCGCAAATCCTAGCGCCTCTGGGACACAGATACCTCAAATCAAGGCTCCAAGACGCCCGATCTTCATCTCACCCCCACCCCCACAATCCACCAAGAAAGACAATGGCCAAGCCTGCAGAGACAGGCACAGGAAAAGCAGGACAACCTCGAGGACCTTCCTCCTTGGGAGACGAGAAACAATACCACCCCTACACACGCAAAGCTTGCTCACTCCCCTACTTCACACTTAAAATTCTGGGAGTACTGATCCAGAGACCTACCACTTGGGTCTCACACACCAAGAAAGAATCCAGACGATAAAACGCGACCTGCAGGGTTCCGCACCCAGACCGCACCACACGAACCCCACGCCAATGGCGGTAGATTTAAAAGAACATACTACTGCGCAGGCCCGCTGCGAACCGCGTGCACGGGGTGGGGGTGGGGCTTCCCCACTCCCTCACCCC
>NC_058419.1:84305410-84331689 GCF_002201575.2 Neomonachus schauinslandi
TCCCTCACCCCCGCCCCACTGAGCATTCTTAATCCGCCCTGGGTCCGCAATTCTTAGCGCCTCCGGGACACAGATACCTCAAATCAAGCCCCCAAGACGCCCGATCTTCATCTCACCCCCACCCCAACAACCCAACAAGAAAGACAAGGGCCATGCCTGCGGAGACAGCCAGAGAAAGAGGATAACCTCGAGGACCTTCCTCCTTGGAGGCAGGAAACCACATCACTGCTACCCACCCAAAGCCTGCTGGTTCTACTTCACACTTAAATTTCTGGGAGGACTGATCCAAACACCTACCAATTCGGTCTCACACACCAAGAATGAATCCAGACGGTAAGAAGCGACCTGCACAGCTCCGCACCCAGACTGGGCCACATGAACCCCACACCAATGGCGGTGATTTTAAAAGAACATGCTACTACGCAGGCACACTGTGAATGGGGTGGGCTTTCCCCACTCCCTCATCCCCGCCCCACTGAGCATTCTTAATCTGCCCCCTGTCCGCAATTCTTAGCGCCTCCGGGACACAGATACCTCAAATCAAGTCCCCAGACGCCCGATCTTCATCTCACCCCCACAACCCACCAAGAAAGGCAATGGCCCTGCCTGCCGAGACAGCCGGAGGAAACGCACGCAGGACAACCTCGAGGACCTTCCTCCTTGGAGTCCAGAAACCACTCCACCCCTACCCACCCAAAGCCTGCTGGCTCCTTCTTCACACTTAAATTTCTGAGCAAACTGATCCGGAGACCTACCAACTGAATCGCAGACACCAAGAAGGAATCCAGACAGTAAGACGCGACCCGCACAGCTCTGCACGCCAGGCAAATGGCTGATTAAAAAGTGCATGGTACTGGGCAGGCGCAGTGCGTCCCACTTGTGTGGTGGGGGGGGGCTGGCTTCCCCACTCCTTCATCCGGGCCCCCCTGAGGATTCCTAATCTGCCCTCTGTCGGCAATTCCTGGCACCTCCAGGACCCAGATACCTCAAATCACACCCCCCAAGACATTCGATCTTCATCTCACCCCCAACCCCACCATCCTCCCTTGTCCCACTCCCATCAAGAAAGACAATGACCATGGCTGCTGAGACACTCGGCGGAAAAGGAGGACAACCTCGAGAACCTTCCTCCTTGGAGGCCAGAAACCCCTCCACCCCTACCCACCCAAAGGCTGCTCGCTCTCCTACTTCTCACTTAAATTTCTGGGAGGATTGATCCAGAGACTTACCAATTGGGTCTCACACACCAAGAACGAATCTAGACGGTAAGACGCGACCCGCACAGCTCAGCGCCCAGACCGCACCACAAGAACCCCACGCCAATGGCTGCTGATTTAAAAGAACATGCTACTGCGCAGGCGCACTGTGAATGGGGTGGGGTTTCCCCACTCACTCATCCCCACCCCACTGAGCATTCTTTTTTTTTTTTTAAGATTTTTTTTTATTAATTTATTTGAGAGAGAGAATGAGATAGAGAGAGAGAGCATGAGACGGGGTGGGGTCAGAGGGAGAGACAGACTCCCTGCTGAGCAGGCAGCCCGATGTGGGACTCGATCCTAGCACTCCAGGATCACGACCTGAGCCGAAGGCGAAGGCAGTTGCTTAACCAACTGAGCCACCCAGGCGCCCCCCCACCCCCCACTGAGCATTCTTAACCCGCCCTCTGTCCGCAATTCTTAGCGCCTCCGGGACACACATACCTCAAATCAAACCCCCAAGATGCCCGATCTTCATCTCACCCCCACAACCCACCAAGAATGACAATGGCCCTGCCTGAGGAGACAGCCTGAGGAAAAGGTGGACAACCACGAGGACCTTCCTCCTTAGAGGCCAGAAGGCACACCAGCTACCCACTCAAAGCCTGCTGGCTCCTTCTCCACACTTAAATTCCTAAGAGGACTGATACAGAGACTTACCAATTGAATCTCAGACACCAAGAAGGAATCCAGACAGTAAGACGCGACCTGCACAGCTCTGCACCCAGAGCGCATCACAGGAACCCCACACCAATGGAGGATATAAAAGAGTATGCTACTGGGCAGGCGCAGTGTGTCCCGCGTGTCTTGGGGGGTGCCGGCCTCCCCACTCCCTCATCCCGGCCCCACTGAATATTTCTATTCCTCCCTCTGTCGGCAATTCCTGGCACCTCTAGGATTCAGATACCTCAAATCATGGCCCAGGACACCCGATCTTCTTCTCAATCCCACCCCCACATCCACCATCCTCCCCGGTCCCACACCCACCAAGACAGACAATGGTCATGTCTGCGGAGACACCCGGAGGAAAAGGAGGACAACCTTGAGGACCTTCCTCCTTGGAGGCCAGATACCACACCACTCCTATCCCCTCAAGGCCTGCTGGCTCCCTCTTCACACTTAAATTCTTGAAAGCACTGATCTGGAGACTTACCACTTGAGTCTCAGACACCAAGAACGAATCCAGACGATAAGACGCGACCTGCACAGCTCTGCACCCAGACTGCACTGCACGAGCCCCACGCCAACAGGGGATTTAAAAGAACATGCTAGTAGGCAGGCTCACTGCAACCCACCTGTGTGTCACGGGGGTGGGAGTTTCACAGCTCTGCACCCAGAATGCGTTGCACAAACACACACACACACACACACACACACACACACGCCAAAGGGCGATGGGAAAGTTGGTGGCACTGGGCAGGTGCAGTGTATCTTGTGTGCTGGGTGGTCAGTGGCTTCGCCACTCCTTCATCCGGGCCCCACTGGGGATTCTTGATCTGCCCTCTGTTAGCAGTTCCTGAGTCTTCTAGGACAGAGATACCTTAAATCTTTCCAATATTTGCCCCAATTTTGTCTACCCCCCCAAGTCCATTGTCCTCCCTTGTCCCTGCCTACAATGATATCAAAGGCCATGGTGGGTGCTGCACTTGTGAAGAAAAGGGTGACGACCTTGAGGATATTTCTGCTCAGAGGCCAGGAACCACACAGACCCTACCTGTTTGAAACTCACTGGCTCCCCCCTCACCCCCACTCACACTTACCCTCCAGGGAGGATTTATCAGGGGACCTACAGACTGAGTCTCTGGCAGAACGAAAGAATCCACAGGGTATGATGCGGCCAGCATAACTCAGCATGAGGTATGCAGTGCACATGCCCCACACCAATGGTCAATGCGGAGGCATGCGGCACTGAGCATGCCCTCTTGTCCATTGGTGTGTGAGTAGGGGCCTTCCCACCCCTTTATCCTGGCCTACTTAGGATTCCCAAATCTGCCTTTTGCTGGCATTTTCTGGTGCCCCCAGGACCCAGATACCTCAAATCATTCCCCCAGGGCTTGCCTCATCTACATCTAATCCCCTCCCCTCCAAGGCCCACCTGATTCCCTTGTCCCGGCTCCAGACACAAGGACAAGGGCTGTTGTGCCTGCCTGTGAAGAGAAAATGCCTGATGAAACAGAAATTGAAACACACTCCACAGGATTTACACAAGACCGCAAGTCTCATAATCTAATATTCAAAATGTCCAGAATATAATTCAAATTATTCAGAATATGAAGAACCAAGAAAAATTCTCAACTCACATGAGAAAGGCAATCAACTGACATCCATGCAGAAAAGGCTGTATGAACAGTAAGAAAGGGAAGCCTCACTAAAATGGAGGTAGGAGGCCAGAAGGGAGCTCTCTCACCCTATCACTTCTCCTCATTTGCAGACCCCAACAGGAAGATACCTTTTAAGTCCATACTACTTTACTACCCCAGCACTAGGGAGAAAGGTTTTCTCCTCTCCCAGCAACAGCCCAGCCAATGAGAGACTGTCACAACTCAGCCAATGAAAAACCAGTGCACTTGGAAATCCTAGTTTATTTCAGTGGACTCTGTGTCTCCCAGCTCCCCGTTTTCCTCTATAAAAAAGCATCCTTTTCTTTTGTTCTCCCAACTTGCCTATGGTTTTGCCATAGCTTACATGTCCCCAGTTATACTTCTCTGTTATTCTTAAATAAACCCATTCTTACAGATAAAATAACTGACAGTTTTATTTTGAAGGTTAACATTATTTGGCGATCAGAAGTGGGATCCAGAGAAGACCCCCAACTACTCCAAGACTGATGAGCAAAATCTGTCCTGGTAGCCACAGAGCCAGCTATGCTCACTGCTTTCTTGCCAACCCTAGAGTTTAAGGGTAAGTTTTCTCCTGGATTCAAGTTCTGCTCACTTTGTGTTTCGAGTTCTCCGGGCATTATTTGGGATCTGTTTTAAAGCTTTGTCCTATCTGAGAGTATTCTTTGGCTTTTGATCGGACTCCATTTGGAACCAGACTGGTCCTGTTAGAATTGTGCCTACTGGAACTATGTTAGTTAGCCTTTGGACTGTTCCTATAGGAATTGTGTTGGCCTTTGGCCTGACTCCTTTTCAGAACCAGACTGTCCCTACTGGAACTGTGCTGGCCTTTGGTCTGATTCCTTCTGGAGGGACGCCTGGGTGGCTCAGTCGGTTAAGCGTCTGCCTTCAGCTCAGGTCATGATCCCAGGGTCCTGGGATCGAGACCTGCATCAGGCTCCCTGCTCAGCAGGAAGCCTGCTTCTCCCTCTCCCACTCCGCCTGCTTGTGTTCCCTCTCTCGCTGTCTCTCTCTCTCTCTGTGTGTCAAATTTAAAAAAAAAAAAGAGAGAGAGAGAAATGATTCCTCCTGGAACCAGGCTGTTCCTGAAAAACTTCTAAGAAGTGGGACCCCAGTCATCAAAATACTTTAAGGGCACCCCTCTCTTTCTGGGACCCTGGCCGGTTTCATGTTTAAAAACTGCAGTTCCCTCCTCATGTGCATTTCTATCTAAATGGACCAACTTAGCCAAAAGTACACCAATGGCCATTATGGAAGACTTTTGATCTCCCAAAACTTCTTTTTCTCAAAATTACATTAGAAAACCACTGTTCAAAATAACAAAACAAAACAAAAACAAAAACAAACAACAACAACAAAAGCTTATTTTAATTAGCAGCCTGAGGCTTCCAAACATTTTCAGGATTCTAAGTTTGCCTCATTGGAAAATAATATTTCTTTTTAAATTAAATTAAATCAAATCTAATTTAATTTAACTGAGAGAGAAAGAGAGCACGCTGGGGGAAGGGCAGCGACAGAGAATCTCAGGCAGGCTCTACACCAAGTGCGGGGTCTGACGCAGGGCTCGATCTTACAACCCTGAGTTCATGACCTGGGCTAAAAGCAAGAGTCGGATGCTCCACCAACTGAGCCACCCAGGCGCCCCATGAAATGCTATTTCTAAATTAACTGGGGCAAATGGACAATTAAAAGAAGTAAAAAGGGCTTCTGAGACCTCTTTCCCCACTCCACTGCTTTCTTTGTCTCCTGACATATGGCAGACATCTTGTGCTCGGGCCCCATCTCCAGTGCCATTTGCTTCTATTTTGTCTGCACCGACTCCACCTCTTCTATATCCCAATCCCTCATTCTAATCCTTTCTCCAAACTTCCCTCTCCCTCCAAAACTCTCCCCACTTCCTCCTCCCTGAACCTATTAAAACGTGACTCCTTTAAAGTTAAACATTTGGGGGATCCAAATAAGCCCCAAATTTCTTATGTTTCCTGGACTAAGGCCGAATTGGGGACTATAGTTAAAATGTTTCCTAAAGTGACTGAGGACCCCTATAGGTTTGCTGCAGAATGTAACATAGTTACTCAAACTTTTACCAACCTGGTTTCTCAGTTTTATATCAGTTAGTCTACATGCTTTTTGGTGAAGACCAGGCCAAACATAGGATGAAACTAGCCTGATGGGAACATCTGGAAAGGTATTTAGAGAGATAACCGCGCCCCCCCCACCCCACAACTTTTGGCAAGATGCTAGAACACTCACCAAAAATCTCTGCCAAGCAATTACAGTAGCTTTTCCTAAGACCGTTGATTGGAACGAAATTCAGGTTTATACAGAAAAGCCCAGTGAACTTGTTCATGACTATTACAATCGACTTCAGATTGTTTTCAAAGAAAACTCTGGGTTTTTGTTAGATATTGAATCCACCTGGGTAGCATTTAACTCTATGTTTATTAATGGACTGAACCAGGATCTTTCTCTTTTAGTTAAAAGGACCAGGATGGAATGGGAAACCATGTCCATTCCAAGTTTAGTTAATTTGCCAAACCAGCTTGCTCACACTCTAGATGAGTCACCCGAAAGAAAGACCACTAAAATTCTCAACTTTCAACTCCAGCAAATAAAGGCCCCTAAACAAAAACAAAACCCTTTTAGTTTCTGCTAGTATTGCAAAGAACCAGGGCATTGGAAAAAAAGACTGTTATAAACGTAGGCATTCCAAGTGCCTTCAGCCCTCTAGCCAGGCTTTCCAATGTCCTTCTAACTTCCGGTGACAGGCCTCTGAGGAACCACGTGGGCTCTCCCCTCTCAATCAGCTCAGAGAAACCACTCTCGAGACTGGGACTGAATCTCTGTCTTTATAGACACCAGAGCTACACTCTTGGTGTTCAGTCTCACTGTTATAAAGCAGCCCCTGTCTTGGAGTCCTTAAAGTTCAAATAGGGGTGGGTCTCTAATAAACCTCAACAGGTTTGTGTCTCTGAACCTGTTCCCTTTTGTCTGCACCCTTTGAGAGATGCACACCCTTTCCCCCTTCGTTCCTCAACCCCTATTCATTTATTGGGCTGAAATTTCTTAGAAAAGTATCATGCCAGAATTCCTTTCTCCCAAAAGGGGGAAATAATTCCAGAATTTGACAGTAGCAATTAAAAAAGCCAACAGGGGAATTAAATGACCCTTGACATCTTTTGTTTGCTCTATCTCTGATGGCACTGTAACTGAGTCCAGGGACACTGATCATCTGTTCCTATCAGAGCAGCTACTATCCTCTTTATGAGCAAAATCTTCAACAGATATTGGCAGAATCCACAGTGTACCACCCATCAAGATTCAAATAGATCCCTCAAAACCTCTCCCTAGAATTAATCAATGCCTTATAAATAAAGAAACCTTTCAAGGCATCAACCCCATACTAGATTACAAAGCTCAGAGCCTCATTATCCCCTGCATTAGTTCCTCTAATACCCCTATTTTACCTGTGAGAAAACCCAAATGGCCGAGGATGGAAGATTATCCAAGACCCTGGAGCAATAAATAACATTGTTATCGATTGACACCCTGTTGTTCCTAACCCCATGTACTGCTGACATCCATTCCCGCTGAAAGCAAATTTTTCACTGTAATTCATCCATGCAGGGCATTTTTAGTATTCCAGTTGACAAGGATAGCCAGTATCTTTTTGCTTTCACTTGGGAAAAAAGGCAATACACCTGGACAGTCATGTCCCAGGATTTCAGAGAGAGTTCTTATATTTCACAAACCTTAAAAGCTGATTTGGATGATGTAAAGTTTTCTGCAGGCTCTACTTTGCTACAATACATAGATTATTTGCTTCTCTGCTCCCCTTCTCAAACCTCTTCACAGGAGGATCGCATCCACCTGTTAAAAAATTTTGGCCTTAAAGAGACATAAAGTCTCCAAAGAAAAATTGCAGTTGGCTCAAACTCAGGTTCTATAGTTAGGGCATCTGATCTTGGAGCAAAGACCATGTTTAGATCCAGAAGAAACCCTTCACAACTGCTTAACACCGACAGATCACCTTTTGACTCCCTGTGACAATTTATCGGAAACTCCTCTAACCAATGCAGACTTTTCATGGCTTACTGATGGTTCTTACTTAAAGGATGAAAATGGTAGATATTGTGCCGGGTATGCTATTGCAACTCCTTTTGAAGTCATTGCGACAACACCTTTACCTTTGGCTACTTCAGCCCAACAGGCTGAGTTAGACGCCCTACTTAAGCTTGTACCTTGGCCAAGGGTAAAACCACAAACATTTATACCAATAGTCAGTACGCCTTTGGGGTAGCCCATGACTGTGAAATGTTATTTGGAAATGAGGTTTCCTTACTTCCAATGGGAATACAAATTTAAATGGCTCTTATGTCCAAAATGTATTAGATGCCATACTTTTACCAGCTGCTCTGGCTACTGTTAATGTTCCTGGGCATTCCAGACTCAACTCCTTGGACACCAAAGGAAGCTACCTTGCTGATACTTCCACCAAAAATGCTTCCCTCCAGGAAACCAATAGTCAAACCTCTGTCATATTTCAAAGGGATGTTCTCCCAAATGATAATTTGGAAAAATTCACAAGAGATACCCAACAATTGGCCCCAGAGAGGGAAAAACAATATTGGAAATCTAATAATTGTTGGTTCAATATAAAAAGAGAACTCTGGGCGCGCCTGGGTGGCTCAGTCATTGGGCGTCTGCTTTGGGCTCAGGTCATGATTCCAGGGTCCTGGGATCGAGCCCTGCATCGGGTTCCTGGCTCAGCGGGAAGCCTGCTTCTCCCTCTCCCACTCCGCCTGCTTGTGTTCCCTCTCTCACTGTCAAATAAATAAATAAATAAAAATCTTTAAAAAAAAGAGAGAGAGAGAGAACTCTGGTTTGGACCAAATAACAATCTGGCCCTACCAGAAATCCTAAAATTCCCTTTGCTTTACACTATAGATGCATTAAACCATCAGTCTACTGACAAAATGATAGTGTTCATGAACCAATATTGGTGGGGAGATATTAATAAGGCCACAAAAAGTGCCTACCTCTGCCAAAAGGGAGGTGGGTGGGGAATGGGGGAAATAGGTGATGGGGATTAAGAAGGACACTTGTGATGAGCACTGTGTGATGTATGGAATTGTTTAACCACTGAAACTAATATAACACTGGAATTAAAAAGTTTTTTAATATTTTATTTATTCATCAGAGAGAGCACGCACAAGCAGGGGGAGTGGCAGACATAGGGAGAGGGAGAAGCAGGCCCCCCACTGAGCAGGGAGCCCAATGCAGGACTCGATCCCAGGACCCTGAGATCATGACCTGAGCCGAAGGCAGATGCTTAACTGACTGAGCCACCCAGGCACCCAGCATGGTTATTTTAAATAGAAACAATTAGACCTTTACAATATTGAAGTGGGTTAAAGAAGGCAGAGGCCAAGTGCATTGGACATCCTGTGACTATCTCTAAGGGTAAAATTCTGTAAGTTCCAAGGGGGTGGATCTGAGATTTATAAGGACCAGGGACAATGCTTTCAGCCAAGTCATTTGGAGGGTGTCTAAAACCAGACAAACAGCACAGACTCATTGAAACACCTGACTGGTAAAATGGATTCTCCAATCACTATGAAGTTCAAGAGGGATTCCCCAGGTTGGGATAATCTTTTTTAACAGAATTTTAGCCACAGCAGCAGTGGTCTGTCTACAAGGGAAAGCTTTGACCCAGTGAAAACCTACAAACCATGACTAAAATAATGTATATCCACAAGACAGGGGAAACTGTATGAAATCCATTTGTGTGAATGGGTTTCCCAGGATTATACTCTGGACAGGTGGGACAAGTGAGGTATGCACTTTTTAAAAACTTTTTATCTTTTTAATTATTTATTTTTTGGAGCAAGAGAAGGTGGGGAGGGGCAGAGGGAGAGGAGAGACAAAATCTTAAGCAGGTTCCACGCCTAGTGCAGATCCCGATGAGGGGCTCAATCTCAGGACCCTGAGATCACAATCTGAGCCAAAATCAAGAGTCGGATGCTTAACCCACTGAGCCACCCAGCTGCCCCACTTTTTAAAAACTTTGTGCTGTCAAATAAATAAATAAAATCTTTAAAAATAAAATAAAATAACCATGCTTTGAAATACATACATACATATATACATAAAATTAAATAACCACCCATAGCAATTTTTCATAGTGCCCCTTTTTTTTATAAAGGCAGCTCCATTTTTAAAAATATTTATTTATTTGTGAAGAGAGAGAGAAGGAGAGAGAGAGTGAGAGCGCACACAAGCAGGGAGAGTGGCAGGCAGAGGCAGAGGGAGAAGCAGGCTCCCCACTGAGCAGGGAGCCCAAAGTGGGGCTTGATCCCAGGACCCCCGGATCATGACCTGAGCAGAAGGCAGATGCTTAACCGACTGAGCCACCCAGGTGCCCCAAACCATAAGAGACTCTTAACTCTAGGGAACAAACTGTGGGTTGCTGGAGGGGAGGTGGGTGGGGGGATGGGGTAAATGGTTTTGCTGTTTTGCAAAAAGTTCATCAGCTATTGCTTCATGTTTGTACCTGCACCATATCTTCCCGAATGCCCTCAGCTAACTCAGTGGGCTCTTTCAGTATTTACTATTTTGCTTTCATGACCTCTTTAAGCAGGGGCCTCCGGGAGGCGTACATGACTCTGGGTTTGTTTGCCCCCATAGGGAGAACTTTTCTCCCCTAAGTCAAAATAAGTGCCAATAAATATTTTCAATTGGCTACTTGCACACACCTAGGGTTCTGGAACCATCATACAATTTGGAATTATCATGCTACTTTTTAAAAAAGATTTATTTATTTATTTTAGATAGAGAGCAGAAGGAGGGGCAGAGGGAGAGGGAGAGAGTCTCAAGCAGACTCCCCACTGAGCACAGAGCCCAACATGGGGCTCGATCTCATGACCCTGAGATCATGACCTGAGCTGAAATCAAGAGTTGGACACTTAACTGACTGAGCCCCCCAGGCGCCCCTGGCATGTTACCTTTGACTCTGCACTTGTTGCCTGTCAAACTTTTGTAAAAATCACGTAGCCAAGAAGATGATGCTGGCTCAACACTTTGAGGTGACCGCCTATGCTTACAGTACTGATAAATATGGACTACAGATGGGAAGTGTCTAAGAGTTCTCCCTCTTAGCCTTTCTTGTTACTCAAATGTGGCCTTAAGTGGTTTCCAGCTGTTATGCACTTTTCCTCTAATGGAGGACCCAACAACCAGAAAGGTCCTTCCTGGCACTGAAGGACAAAATCACTAAATATGGGAAACCTAACTCTTGATCAGCAAAGCTTTTGAGTAAAGACCTTGATCAAAAAGGGGGTTTTGAAAATTAATAAAGGGAAACCCCACTAGAATTGATTTGGGAGGCCAGAAGGGAGAGATCTTATGCTCTACCACTCATTGCCAATTGCAGACTTCTACAGGAAGAGGGATACTTTGCAACTCCATACTACGGAACTATCCCAGGAGGAGGAAGAAAGGCTTTCCTCCACCCCTGGCAACAGCCCAGCCAATGAGAGACTGTCACAACTCAGCCAATGAAAAAACCACTGCACTTTGAACTCCCAGTTTATTCCAATGGACTTTTTGTTTATAACAGCCCCTCACAACTTCCCCCTTTCCTCTGTAAAAGAGCATTCCTCTCCTTTGTCCACCTGACTTGCCTCTGGTCTCTTCCATAGCTTGAATGTCCCAAATTTGCAATTCTCTGCTATTCTCCAATAAACCCATTTTTTGCTGGTAAAATAATGGACAGCTATGTCTTTAAGGCTAACAACTGAGATGTTGGGATTATCTGACAAAGTCTTTAAAAAAGCTGTGGTAAAAAAAAAAGCTTCAACAAGCAATCATGAACAATTTTGAAACAAATGTAAAAGTAAAAAATCTTGAAACAAGAGAGAATATTTAAATAAACAAATGGAAATTTTATAAGTGAAAAATAAGATAACCAAATAAAAATCTCACTGGATGGGTTCAGGAGCAAAATAGAGATGACAAAATAGTTACCGAACTTGAAGATAGATCAATAGAAATTATTCAATCAAAACAACTCCGAGAAAAAGAGATTGAAAGAAAAGCGAACAGAATCTCAGACATGTGGCAAAATACTATGACATCTATAGTTCCTAACATCAGAACCGCAAAAGGAGAGGTGACACAGTATGGTGATTAAAAATATTTTTATTTTTAATTTTTTAAAAGATTTTATTTATTCATTTGAGAGAGAGAGAGAGCACAATCCAGGGGGACTGGCAGAGGGAGACGGAGAAACAGACTTCGTGTTGAGCAGGGAGCCCAACTTGGGGCTCAGTCTCAGGACCCCAGGATTATGACCTGAGCCAAAGACAGACACTTAACTGACTGAGCCACCCAGGTACCCATAAAAATATTTTTAAAGTAGTAATTGCTGGAGACTTTGCAAATTTGGCAAAAGACATAAACCTACAATCCAAGAAGTTTGGGAAACACCAAACACAATAGACCCAAACAACCCATGCCCAGACACATCGTAATCAAACTCTGAAATCCACAAAGAAAAAAAAAAATCTTGAAAGCAGCCAGAGGAAAAGGATGCATTATTTATAGGGGCACAACGGTCCAAATGACTGTAGAAGTCTCTTCAGAAATAATGGAGGCCAGGGGCGCCTGGCTGGCTCTGTCAGCAGAGCATGTGACTCTTCATTTCAGGGTCATGAGTTCGAACCCCATGTTGGGTGTAGAGATGACTTAAATAAATAAATAAATAAACTTAAAGAAAAATGTATTTAGATGCAATATTTAAGATAACAAGAACATAAAGAGCGACTAACAGGAACTGTATGGTGGTAAGGTTTCCACATTCCATGTGAAATGGTAAAAATATTGATTTTTAGTAGTCTAGGAAGGGTTAGGTATGTATATTTTAACTCCTAGACAAATCACTTTTAAAAGTATGCAAACAGGGGCGCTTGGGTGGCTCAGTTGGTTAAGCGACTGCCTTCAGCTCAGGTCATGATCCTGGAGTCCCTGGATCGAGTCCCGGATCAGCCTCCCTGCTCAGCAGGGAATCTGCTTCTCCCTCTGACCCTCCCCCCTCTCATGTGCTCTCTCTCTCTCATTCTCTCTCTGTCAAATAAAAAAAAAAAGGTATGCAAAGAGATACAGTCAAAAACACAGTAGATAAATTTAAGAGGAATGTTAAACAATGTTCAAATAACCCAAAGGAAAGCAAAAAGCAGGGAAGAAACAGAAAACAAATGATAAAATGGTACACTTTGTACACGATGGCATAAATCCAAACATCTAGTAATAACATTAAATGTAAATGATTGGGGTGCCTGGGTGGCGCAGTCAGTTGGGCATCCAACTCTTGGTTTTGGCTCAGGTTGTAATCTCAGGGTGGTGAGATCGAGCCCAAAGGGAGGCTCCACACTCAGTGCAGTCTGCTTAGGACTCTCCCTCTCCCTATGCCCCTCCCCCTTGCACTAGCGCTCACTCTCTCTCTCATTGATTATATAAAATAAATAAATAAATCTTTGAAAAAATAAAATAAATGTAAATGATCCAAGTCAAAGATTTTAAGGATGGATGTTTTTTGTTTTTGTTTTTGTTTTTGGATGGATTTTTTTAAAGATTTTATTTATTTATTTGACAGAGAGAGAGAGAGAGAGAGAGAGACAGTGAGAGAGGGAACACAAGTAGCGGGAGCAGGAGAGGGAGAAGCAGGCTTCCCACTGAGCAGGGACCCCAATGCGGGGCTCGATCCCAAGACCCTGGGATCGTGACCTGAGCCAAAGGCAGACGCTTAACCAACTGAACCACCCAGGTGCCCCAAGGATGGATTTTTTTTTCTTATAAAAAAGGCAAAATGACCCAACTATATGCTATGTACAATAAACTCATTTCAAATATAATGATGTAGCTAAGTTAAAATAAAGGATGAAAAAAGATATACCAGATAAGCACTAATATATAAAAAACAAAAGCTCGAGTGACTCTTAATAGAGGACAAAATAAACTACAGAACCAAGAACATTACCAGGGCTAAAGACAGATATTACAAACTGATAAAAATTCACGAAGAATACGTAATAATCTATAACGTGTATACACTTGTGTTGGGGTCCCCAAGACCATCCCAGGTTCAATTATTTGCAAAGAGGATACACAGAACTCAGCATATAGAAGTACCCAAGGCTAATACTTATTATGACTTAAGGATACTAAGCAAAATCAGCAAAGGGAAAAAGTGCATGGGGTGAAGTCCTGAGGAAAGCCACACAAGCTTCTAAGAGTCCTTTCCCAGTGGAGTCATACAGTTCATCCCCCTACCAACGAATTGTGATAACGCATATGCAGTGTTGTCTGTAATTGTCTACCAGGGCAGCTCATGATACTCAGTGCCTTTTCCCCTAAGATCAGAAATGAGGAAGAATGTCCACTCTCACCCTGGTTATTTTACATTGTATTGGAAATTCTAGCCAGTTCAGAGAGGCAAGAAAAAGTCATAAATGTCTTATAGATTGGGAAGGAAGAAATAAAACTACCCCAATTCTCAGATGACATGACTATCTGCATAGAAAATCCCATGGAATTTATGTTAAAATCACCGGAGCTGGGGTGCATGGGTGGCTCAGTCAGTTGGGCCTCTGCCTCTTGATTTTGGCCTCAGGTCATGATCTCTGGATTGTGAGATCGAGCCCCACGTCAGGCTCTGCACTCAGTGTGGAGTCTCCTTGAGATTCTCTCTCTCCCTCTCCCTTTGCCCCTACCCCTGCTCACTCGCTCTCTCTCTCTCAAATAAATAAATACAATCTTTAAAATGAAACTTTTTAAAAAGTACTGGAGCTAATATGTGAGTTTAGCAACATTGCAGAATACAAATCCAACACACAAAAATCAAGCGTATTTCTGTATACTAGCAATGAACAGTAAAAACCAAAAATTTCTTTAAGATTTTATTTATTTAGTTTTTGAGAGGAAGAGAGAGAGAAGTTGAGAGTGCATGCACAAGCAGGGGGGAGGGAGAAGCAGACTTCCCACTGAGCAGGGAACCCAATGCGACGTGGGGCTCGATCCCAGGACCCCAGGATCATGACCTGAGCTGAAGGCAGGTGCTCAACTGACTGAACCACCCAGGCGCCCTGAGAACCGAAATTTTTAAAAACACACACACACACAATACTATTTTACAACAGTGCCTCAAAAAAAAAAAAAAAAAATCTAACAAGGGCGCCTGGGTGGCTCAGATGGTTAAACATCTGCCTTCGGCTCAGGTCCTGATCCCAGGGTCCTGGGATCAAGTCCCACATCAGGCTCCCTGCTCGGAAGGGGGCCTGCTTCTTCCTCTCCCTCTGCTGCTCCCCCTGCTGTGCTCTCTCGTTCTCTCTGTCAAATAAATAAAAATAAAAATCTTAAAAAAGAAAAATCTAACAAAAATATACAGGATTTGTGGATGTTGTAAACCACAAGAAGATGATGAAAGAAATAAAAGACCTAAATAATGAAGAGACATACTGTGTATGCAGCTTGACAGATTCAGTATAGTTAAGACGTTAACCGTCCCCAAATTGATCTGTACATTTAATGCCATTCCAATCAAAATTCCAGCAGAATTCCTTTTGTGTGGATACAGACTACTCAATTCTAAAATGCATGTGGAAAAACGAAGGAACTAGCATTGTCAAGGTAATTTTGAAAAGGAAGAAGAAAATTGGAGGGCTTACATGGATTTTGACTTACTATAAGGTTTTTATTTTTTAAAAGATTTTATTTATTTATTTGACAGAGAGAGATACAGCGAAAGAGGGAACACAGGCAGGGGGAGTGGGAGAGGGAGAAGTAGGCTTCCCACTGAGCAGGGAGCCCGATGCGGGGCTCGATCCCAGGACCCTGGGATCATGACCTGAGCTGAAGGCAGATGCTCAACGACTGAGCCACCCAGGTGCCCCCTGACTTACTATAAAACTCCAATAACCAAGACAGTATGGCAACAGCGCAGGGATAGACAGCTTCGTGAACTGTCAGTCGGCTGCATCTGTGTGTGAAGGTGTGACTATGGAAGGGAGCTCTATAAAGTGATGGAACAGACGTGTATCCTGAATGTGGCGGTGGTTACATGAATCTATTCATGTGTTAAAACTCACAGAACTCCCAAAGCCAATTTTTACATTTTTGATATTTCGGTTACGTATTTAAAAAAATTATCCTATAGCTTGTCCTGTTTTGTATCTGTCTTCTTTCACTTAACATTATGTCTCTGTGGGTTTAGTTCATTCGTCTCCATATCTGTGCATTATTCTGTGCTATGAAACTGGCACAATTTATTTACATGTTTTCATTTTTTTTAAATATTTTATTTATTTGGGGGCGCCTGGGTGGCTCAGTCGTTAAGCGTCTGCCTTCAGCTCAGGTCATGATCCCAGGACCCAGAGATCACGACCAGAGCCGAAGGCAGACGCTTAACCGACTGAGCTCCCCAGGCGCCCCACAGGGTTTCCTATTAGTGTGTAATTGGGTCATTTCCAGCACTTAGCTACTACAGATAGAGTTACTATATGACCATTAATGTATGTCCCGGAATGCTCACCACAGCTAGTATGTGATGGCAAGAACCTAAATCATATACTCCCTACCCATTCAGTGGATGAGTGACTGCATAAACTCTGGCTGTAATAAATAATGACACAGGGGCGCCCGGCTGGCTCAGTCGTTAACTGTCTGCCTTCGGCTCGGGTCGTGATCCCAGGGTCCTGGGATCGAGCCCCACATCGGGCTCCCTGCTGTACAGGAAGCCTGCTTCTCCCTCTCCCACTCCCCCTGCTTGTGTTCCCTCTCTGGCTGTCTCTCTGTCAAATAAATAATAAATAAAATCCTTTTTAAAATAAATAAATAAATAATGACACATCATCAAACCCATTTCAGAACATGTGAACCACTGTTTGCACAAGTTTCACAAGTGTTAATGGGAATCTGTCGTGAAGATGACACACGACTTTAATGACTGCAGATGGGTCGCAGTAACCGATGAGGCAGTGAGCTCCCTGAGTTCATCTTGGTATGCCCGTGGGCGGAGGTGAGGACAAACGGGAAGGACATAAGTGGCCAGAGAGGACCTCAACTGGACCTTGGCCCATGGTTCTGATTTCAGAGCTTCCCAGCTGCCTGACTGCCCTGAACAATTCGAGGGAGGCAGCCCCTGGCTGTGCCTGAGGAGACCCAAGTCAGGGCATCCCCAGCAACTCTGACCTGCTCCTCGTCCTCTTGGGCCAAATCTGCTTTCTCATCACTTCAGATCCCCCTTCATTCATAAGCGTCCTCTGTGTGCTGGGAGTGTAAGTGTGCCCATCGTGCAGATGAGGAGACTGAGACCCATGGAGGGCAGACGCTCGGTCTGCTGCCCCACAGCAGGTGAGGGGGCAGGTGTTCATGGGTCATTCCTCACCCCACAGCCGTACATCCCCTCGGGCCATCCAGAGCTTTTCTGCTGCCTCCTCCTCGAGGCCTGTGTCTCTCCCAGCCCAGCAGCCCCGGTTCATCTACGTGCCCCAGCTAGGGGTTGTAGACCCAGCATTTAGGCTCTGGGAGGGGACTGGGTGGAGGCAGAGTCGGCAGCTGGTCAGGATCTGAATGGGGACCCAGGGACCTTTTCCTAAACCCAGGCTCTGCTGGGGAAGCCGCAGTGCCTTCAGGATCCAGGGCTGTGCCTTCAGGACGGGCCAAGCTGTAACCCAACCTGCCCTGTGGTCGAGGCAACAGAACCAGTCCATCTTGTGGGGGGAAAAGCCTAAAATGAAACCTTTCAATGAGAAAAAGATTACAAATGTGAGAATTTCCCTTTAACCACAGAAATGAGCTTCTGGTAGGAGGAAAAAGAGCAGGAGGAAGAGGAAAACCATTTGCAGTGACTAAGACCAGGGTCCTCCGGGAAGAAGAGGCAGAGCTGGCCCTCGGCTGCCCCCAGCTGTCCACACGCAGAGAGGGAGGCTCTGAGGGACACCCAAGTCTGGGGCTCATGTACCCAGACGTCTGTGACCCTCTCAGGTGTGAATGTTTAAGTTTCTGTCCCTCCTGTCTTCTTCCCTGAGGCCTTCCTGGTTTTGGAGATGAGTTGCCCCCTGCTGGTAAAGGTTAGAATATGAACGGTCCACGGCTGAGCTGTGCCTGGTGACACTCACACCTCACTGTGGGACCACGGCTTCAGTCCCGCTTCCCTGAATGAAAGGAAAGGCCACTTTGACTTCACAGGAAGCTCAGGTTTAAACCTGGACTTCCCTGGACCCCAGACATCCAGAATGGGAAGTGGAGGGGTTGTACTCTGCGGTCAGGTGACAGCTAGGCTGAGGGCTGAGACCCGAGGACAGATAGCAGGGGCCCCTGTGAGATCAAAATACTGGGCCTAGTAACAAGGAGGAGGAGACAGAGGAAGATTATGGAGGCCCCAGCAAAGGACTGTGCTCAGGGCTGATGAGAACACAGAAGGCACTCAGGGCTTCAGTTTCCTCATCTGTACACTCGTGATAAAAATGGAATTTACATTGTGGCATTGGTGTGAGAAAAGCATGATTCGTGTAAAGTAATCAGCCCAGGGTCTGGCACAGAGTAACTGGGAGGTAAATGCTGATAGTGTTGTTCTTGTTATCATTACAAGAATCACTCAATCTTAATTATCTGGTGACAAGCCGTTCTCCCTACAGGATGGGCAACTTGCTCCCTTCAAGGGCAAGCCCCCCATCTGCCCACCTCCATGGCCTCAGGGTGGGGACACTGGCAGTGACCACAGAGGTCTGGTGAGGGAAGGGGTGAGCGCTAGGCAGAATATGGCCCCTCAAAGATAGCCACATCCTAAACTGTAGGGCCTGGAATATGTCAACTTACATGGCAAAAGGGACTTCGCAGATGTGATTAAGTTAAGCATTTTGAAATGGGGAGGATTATCCTGGATTATCTGGCTGGGTGCAATGTAAATCACAAGGGTTCTTATAAGTGAAAGAAGGAGGCAGGAGAGAGAGAGAGTGATTTGATGTGAGAAAGACTCAACTGGCCATTGCTGGCATTGAAGATGGAGGAAGGGGCCATGAGCCAAGGACTGCAGGCAGCCTCTAAAAACTGGAAAAGGCAAGGGAATGGATTCTCCTCTAGAGCCTCCAGAAGGAACACAGCCCCACGGACACCCTGTGAGACTCCTGACCTCCCTGACGTCCGGAACTGTAAGATAGTACATTTGTGTTGCGTTCAGCCACTAAGTTTGTTGCAAATCTGTTACATCATTAATAGGAAACTACTAGGTAGGGAAACACAAGTGCTCCCCACTCCCTTCCTTCCTCCCTCTCAGGCCCACATTTCTGACAGAAATGCCCAGTCCTGTGGCCCCTAGAAGATGGTGCCCCTGGGATGAGGTGGTGGCCCTATCACCTTGGTTAACCTGAAAAAGTGGGGGAGACTGGGAGGGTGTGGGTCCCCTGGAGAGGGTGTGTGGGGATCCAGTGCCTCTCAAGGGAGCAGGCAGGGAAGGGGCCAGGGGGACAAGGAGGCCTCCACCCTTCGCATTATCCACCACTATAACAATACACACGCTTGAGGGTGGGAAGGAGGTGTCGTGGGGGACAGTGATTGCAAGAGTTCTGGGGGTAGGAGCTGATAACAGCTGACATTTACTTGTTCTGTGCTAGGCACTGCCCTAGGTAACTGATGTGTTATCTCATTTAACCTTCACCATAACCCTGTGCAGAGAGCAAGTTATTACCCTTGATGGCAGACAAGCAAAGGGAGGCACAGAGAGCTTAAATAGCTTGCCTATCGTGTGACATAGTGGCAATTTAGTCCTGGACTGTACCACTCCAGAGCCCTTCCTCTTGCCTGCCCTGCTACACTGCCTGAATTGCTAGATTAATCAAATATGTTCATGAGTGACACCATTACATGTTTCCCCCAAAGCTCAGTGGGCATTAGCCCTTTTTTAAGAATGGGAAACTGAGGCTGGGAGGGGACAGATGACTTACCCAAGGTTGCACAACCAAGACTTGGGGTCCTGGCTTTTAAATGAACTCTTCTGGGCTCTAAAACCACATACGGGGGCACCTGGGTGGCTCAGTCGGTTTAAGCGTCCAACTCTTGATTTCGACTCAGGGCACGATCTCAAGGTTGTGAGATCGAGCCCCGCATCAGGCTCCGTGCTGGGCGTGGAGCCTGCTTGGGATTCTCGATCTCTCCCTCTAAGTAAATAAATAAATAAATAACCTCTCTCTCCCTCTCTAAATAAATAAATAAAATAAGACAAAACCATGTATGAATGAGGTCCAAGGGGAGATGAACTCTGACGTCTGAGGACAAAATGGACAGATTCTCTCCATCCCCCAAGAGGTGAATGTCCCTGCTCCATGGCTGGTATCAGGAGACACAGAATAAACAAGTCCCCAAAACATGACTTCCATAGATAGGGCTGAGGGAGCCTCGGTAACCTCCAGGACTGAATGCAAGACCTTGACCCCAGGGGAGGTTCTGAAGGAAGTAGGCCACCTACACTTCGCGGTCTAGACAAGGAAACTGGGGTCGCTCAGAGCCGGTGTGGAGGAGTCCCAAAGAGTCACATCACTCCCAGGACTCACTGCATTTTGTTTTACTTGTGACTTTTTTTTTTTTTGCCTGAGAAATGTACATTTCAATGAACATTAATGAATTGCACATCCATGAACAACCACCCAGGTCAAGCTGTAGACCAGTATTGACATTCCAGAAGTCTCCTGGGGTCCCTTCCCAATTATATCCCTCCCTCCCTCCCTCCCCCAGAAGTAAACGTTATCATGGACCTGGTGATAATCATTCCCTTGCTTTCCTTTATAATTTTACCACTGGTAATGGATTCATTTTGCCTGTTTTTCTGTTTGGCTTCATTTGCTCAACATCATGTCTGTGCAATTCATCCAGGCTATTCCATGTAGTTGTAGATCTTTCACTCTCATTATACAATATTCCATTCTGTGAATATATAATTTATCTATACATTTCATAGCACATCTGGTTTTTCTTTTTTTTTAAAGATTTTATTTCTTTATTTGACAGAGAGATAGAGAGCACAAGTAGGCAGAGAGGCAGGCAGAGGGAGAGGGAGAAGCAGGCTCTCCACTTGAGCAGGGAGCCCTACGCGGGGCTCGATCCCAGGACCCTGGGATCATGGCCTGAGCCAAAGGCAGCCGCTTAACCGACTGAGCCACCCAGGCGCCCCGCACATCTGGTTTTTGTATTTGTAGTTTTTAATATATTCTAGGTTTGAGCTTTTCATCAGTTAATTGTGTTTGAATTATCTTCTCTCAATTTGCATCCCAATTTGTGGCTTTCACTCTATGGTGTTTTTTGATCAAGAGACATTCTTAATTTTAACGTAATTGAGTGTTTTATAATTGTCATTTATGGTTAGTGTTTTGTGTCTTGTTTAAGAAAAATTTTTCTACCATGAGTATATGAAGGTATTTTTCTATATTAAATTCTTTTTTTCTTTTTAAGATTCTACCCATTTATTTAACAGAGAGAGAGAGAGTAGCAGAGGGAGAGAGAAGCAGACTCCCTGCAGATCAGGGAGCCCGATGCGGGACTCAATCCCAGGACCCTGAGATCATGACCTGAGCTGAAGGCAGAGGCTTAACAGACTGAGCCACCCAGGTGCCCCTCTATATTAAATCCTTAAAGCTCTTTGGTTTTGCTTCTCACATTTAGGTTTTGAATCTGCCTAGAGTTATTTTTGTGTTGTAAGGATCCAATTTCATTTTTTTTCAATATGGATAACAGATTGTTCCATTTATTGAAAGTCCAACCATTTCCTGCTGGTCTCACAATACCTCCTTGGCTACCTATTCTGAGTCTACATATAAGTGGGTCTGTTTCTGAGACCACTGGTCTTTCATTAGTCTATTTGTCTACCTTTGCAGCAATATCACACCAGCTTAATTGCTCTACCCTACATTAAGTATGGGTGTTCTGGCTAGTTGGCACTTCCACATAAATTTAAGAACTAACCTGTTATGATACGCAGACACGCAAATCTATTGAAATCGTGCCTGGATTTACATTGAACCTACAAAACAGTTCAGAGGGAACTGACAGCTTTATGACATTGACTCTTTCATTCAATAACATGTGTATCTGTTTATTTAATCTTTTAAAATGTCTTTCAGTAAGGTTTTATATTTTTTTACTAAAAGACCTTACCCTCTTGGGGCGCCTGGCTGGCTCAGTTGGTAGAGCATGTAACTCTTGATCTCGGGGTTTTGAGTTCGAGCCCCACGTTGGGTGTGGAGATTACTTAAAAATAAAATCTTTTAGGGGCGCCTGGGTGGCTCAGTCGGTTAAGCGGCTGCCTTTGGCTCAGGTCATGATCCTGGGGTCCTGGGATCGAGCCCCGCATCGGGCTCCTTGTTCAGTGGGGAGCCTGCTTTTCCCTTTCCCTATGCCTGCCGCTCCCCCTGCTTGTGCTCTCTCTCTCTGTCTGTGTCAAATAAATAAATAAAATCTTTAAAAAATTAAAATCTTTTATTTTTTTTTATTTATCTGGCAGAGAAAGAGCGCATAAGCAGGGGGAGCAGCAGAGGGAGAGGGAGAAGCAGGCTCCCCGCTGAGCACGGAGCCCAACTGGTGGCTCGATCCCAGAACCCCAGGATCATGACCTGAGCCGAAAGCAGACACTTAACCGACTGAGCCACCCAGGCGCCCCCAAAATAAAATCTTTAAAAAAAAAAAAAGATCTTGCCCTCTTTTGTTAATTTCTAAGTAGTCCATAAATGGTATCTTTATTAAAATTTTGTCTGTTGTTAGCATATAAAAGCAATTGATTTTTGAATGTGCATTTTTGTATCAGAAATCTTTTTAAATTCTTAATAATTCTAATAATTTGTCGATGGTATCATCTACAAATAATGACAATTCTCTTCTTCATTTCCAATCTTTAAATATTTTTAATTTCTTTTCCTTGCCTTTCCTTGCCTTACTGTGCTTGCTAGGACCTCCAGTACAATGCTGAGTAGAAATGGTGATAGCAGGCATCCTTGCCACGTTCCAAATGTCAGAGCTCTTAAAATTTCATTTGAAGTATGTAGTTTACTATAAATCCTTGTAGATAGATACCGTTTATGTTAAGAAAATGTATTCACCTGGGGCGCCTGAGTGGCTCAGTCGTTAAGCGTCTGCCTTCGGCTCAGGTCATGATCCCAGGGTCCTGGGATCGAGCCCCGCGTCGGGCTCCCTGCTCCGCAGGAAGCCTGCTTCTCCCTCTCCCACTCCCCCTGCTTGTGTTCCCTCTCTCTGTCTCTATTAAATAAATAAAAATTTTAAAAAATTAAATAAAAAAAGAAAATGTATTCAACTAATTTGCTAAGGTTTTTTTTTTTTTAAGTCGGCTCCACGCCCGGTGTGGAGCCCAACTCCAGACTTGGACTTACAACCCTGAGAGCAAGACCTGAGCCGAGATCAAGAATCCGATGCTCAATCGACGGAGCCACCCAGGTGTCCCTTGCTAAGGTTTTTAAAATCAAGAATAGAGGGGCACCTGGGTGGCTCAGTCAGCTAAGCATCCAAGTCTTGATTTCGGCTCAGGTCATGATCTCGGGGCTGTGGGACTGGGCCCCACGACAGGCTCTGCACTCAGTGTGGAGTCTGCTTGTCCTTGTCCCTCTCAAACAAATAACTAAAATCCTTCAAAGAATAAAATCATGAATAGATGTTAAATTTTATCCAACCCTTTCTCTATACTTATTGAGATTATTGTGGTTTTTCCTTTAATATGTTAATGAATAAACTTTTGTTGACTGAGTTCAAATGTTAAACCATGTTGCAGTTTTAGAATAAATCCAACTTGGTTATATTACACTTTTTAAATATATTGGATGTAGGCAGTGCTAGAGACTGAATGATTGTGTCCCCTCACAAGTTTATGTTGAAATGTAATCCCCAATGTGATGGTATTAGGAGGTGGGGCCTTTGGGAGATGATTAGATCATGAGGGTGGAGCCTTCATGAATGGGATGAGTGCCCTTATAAGAAACCCTAGGGGCGCCTGGGTGGCTCAGTCGGTGAAGCGTCTGCCTTCGGCTCAGGTCACGATCCCAGGGTCCTGGGATCGAGCCCCGCGTCGGGCTCCCTGCTCAGCGGGAAGCCTGCTTCTTCCTCTCCCACTCCCCCTGCTGTGTTCCCTCTCTTGCTGTGTCTCTGTCAAATAAATAAAATCGTTAAAAAAAAAAAAAAAAAGAAAAGAAACCCCAAAGAGTAACTTTGCCCCTTCACTATGTGAAGACACCACAAGAAGACAGCCATCTATGAACCAGGACGTTGGTCCCCGCTAGACCCCAAATCTGCAGGTGTTTTGATCTTCAACTTCCCAGCCTCTGGCACTGTGAGAAATAAATGCTTGTTGTTTTCAAGCCACCTAGTCTACACTATTTTGTTATAGCTGCCTAAGCAGACCAAGACAGGCAGCTATTTAGTTTAAGGTATTTGTACATTTTCTTGAGATCTGTAATATTCTTTTTTCACTCATCAAGTTTTAGTATCAATGTTCTATCAGCCCCATAAAACGAATTAGAAACGCTCCCTTTTATGGTGCTCTGGAATCCCTTTTGTAAAATCAGAATGATTTGTTCCTTGAGTGTTTCACCAGTGAAGCCATCCGGGCCCAGAGTTTCTGTGTGGGAAGACTTCTGGCTATAGGTTCTGTTACTTTAACGGTCATAGGACCACTCAACTTTTCCTCTCTTTTTTTTTTTTTTTGAGACAGTTTTGGCAAGTTACATGTTTGTAGTAATTTGACTAATTTGTCCATTTTATCTAACTTCTCAATCCAGTTGGCAGAAAGTTGCCTTTTTGGACATTGAGCAAATTATCACATCGATGGAAGACCATGGACACATGTTTGGACTTTGGTATTTGACCAAGTGAGAATACCCTCATTGAAAGACAGATAAAATGAGTGGGTTGAATTTGTTTTCAGTACCTGTTTTCTACTTCCAGACCTCTGCAATGCTATTCCTTCTGACTGGACTACCGTCTCTTCCCCTTCACTACCTGGTGGATTCCTTCTCATTTTTTAATTCAGTTCAGGCACCATGCCCTCCAAAAAGGTTTCCAAAGTCCCCACGCTGGGCTGAGCATCTGTTCTGAGGCCCCCATCGCTGCTAATGCGCTAACCACAGTGTGCTGAAATCCTTTCTCTGTATCTGTCTCCCCCACTAGACTGTGAGATCCTTCCCCTGTGTCCTCAGAGCAGAGGAGAGGTGGTCAGTCAACATTTGTGGAACTGAACTGAGCTTGTCACCACTGAATGCCCAACCAAGTTCTCTAACCATGTCTCTGTATTTTCCCACATCCCTTTATTTGTTCCATCATTTATTTCATTCAGTAGGCATTTATTGAGGACTTACTAGGTGCCAGGCACTGTTCTAGAAGAGTGGCCAACGAGGAAAGAGGAAAACTAAGCAAGTGTGGTGTCCTGGAAACCAAGTAAAGAGAGATTTCAAGGTTGCGAGGATGCTCAACTGTGTAAAATGTTGCCAATGGGTCAAGGAAGATGAAGACTGGGATGTGGCTGTTGATAGACCAATCCTATATCATCAGTGACTTCAGCACTTTGCTGAAGTGGCTGGGCAAACAATCTGATTGGGGCTGTTTCACAAAAGCCCTGGAGCCCTGGAGAAGAATGGAAGAAAGCTGGTGTAAAGTTTTGCTGTGAAGGGAAGTAAATAAATATATGGTGTTTTGTTTTGCTACTGCAGAGATTTTTATTTGCATGCAGTAAATATATCTATCCTTTCTTTCAAAGCTTCTGGGTTTCCTGTTTTGAGTTAGAAAGGCAAAATCTGTGGACAACAACTCTGGTATGAATTCTTCACAGCACATTAACTCCTCTGTCCCTTGTGAGACCTTTCCAATCTTGGGGACAGAGGGGTCTCCTTCTTGGTGTCAAAGGCTTTTTTTTTTTTTCCAGGAACCTCAAAACCTTGTGGCTGATTCACAGCCGGTATTCCCACATCCACCGCTGCAGCCACGTGTTGCACACCAAACCCTCATATGGCAATCAATCATTCTTCCTCCCTCCCTGGCAGAATATAGAAAATACCAAAGGACCCACCCCTCCAAAGACCACTGGACCACAGGGGGTAGGACCATAAAGGTGAGGTGACACATATTGAAGCCGTGGCAGCAGGCATGAACGTGTCCCACGCCCAACTCCCCACCCTGCCCCTCCCACAGAACATGACCACCCCACACACTCAGGCCCAAACAGGAGAACACTGTACAGCAAGACACATCATTTCTCATAGAGCTCTATTGTGGCATATAATAATAGGTACTCTATATAAATTAAATTAAAAATAAAGCTCCAGCAGGTTGCACAGGTTGGCTGTTAATAAATATATCTCTGGGTAATTGTGCCCCAAGACCAGCTCACGACCACTCTCCCTCATCCAGAGAATTATACAAAAATAAATACAGGCTTGGGCGGGGGCGGGGGGGGGAAGGGAGGACATGCCCAGTTCCTCTCTGAAGTTATCTCACACCGTCCACCGTGCCCGTTCCCCTCCACCGGTATCACCGCAGGGAGCCCCGGGCCGACAAGTCCTCAGGGACCGGAAGGTCTCTCTCCAGTCGGGCATTCTCAGAAGCAAAAGAGCCCTGACTATACAGGCCACACATCATATCTGAA
>NC_058419.1:84336689-84367675 GCF_002201575.2 Neomonachus schauinslandi
GGGGGGAAGCCTGTTATTGCTGCCCCCCCACAAGCAGCCTCTACGAGAACCAGGCCAGAGAGAGGCACAGCGCAAGCACCAGGAGGGACATACCACTGTTCAGAGCCACAGGGACCACCACCAACCCAGCCAGGACCCCCAGAGTCTGGGTCAAGGGCCCCCGGAGCTGGGGAGGAAATACACACACACATTCTGCAGGGGCTGCTAAGGTGGGAGACTTCTTTGGGGGCTCAAGGCTTGGGCCTGAACCCTCCTCATCCTGGGAGCTCACGTGCGGCCTGGCCAGGCCAGAAGGACAGACTTCGGCCCCGGAGGGACCAAGGAGGGTGACACTTTGCCCCCGTAGGACTGGGGCAGCTAGCTCCTTACCAGGTATAGGAACCAAGCTGTCTGCCCACTCGGTGGTAAACTCCATCCGGCCTTGCTTCCCCCCTGGGGAGCCGGTCACCCCAGCTGTCACCCTACTTATACGCAAAGAGTCAGTGTCCTTGCCCATGCCCTTTTCTGGAGCCCCAGTGAACTGACCCTCTGCACCCAGAACCACGGGGCTGTCACAACCCGAGCCCTCTGCCCACGGGAGCCACACATCTCCCATGGTGGCTACCACAGAATGGGCCCCCGAGAGGATTTCCGGAGGCGATTCCTTGGGGGTGTCCCCTTCGGGGCTAGGGGGTATAACGGAGAGTCCCTCTTCGCCCTCCCCCTCCTCGTCAGGGTCCTCAGTGTCCTTGATAAGCTCCACACCACGCCCCAGCCGCGCATAGTGCAGTGTGATCTCCTCCGCCAGGGCGCTGTTCAGGGCCCGCTCGGGGCCAGGCCACTTCAAGATCAGGTCGCGGTCCGTGAGCATGCCCGGGGCATGGCTGGGGGATACCCCCCCATCTGTGGGGCCCTCCCCGCCAGCCCCTGCCCCACCTGCAGCCACAGCAGCCCTCAGGCGGCTCAGGTGGGACAGGTAGAGCTGCTCCAGCTCCTGGTCGATGGTGTCCTCGCCAAGCAGCTCCTCCGACCCACTCACCACCTCCAGACCCCCAGGGGGTTCATCCACAACGGCCCCCACCACGGAGTCCTTTCGGCCCCCTCCATTCTCTCTCGATACTTCCCACGTGGCCTCCACCTGTTGCTGGCTGGGTTCCAGGAGAGGCCCGGCTGCCCCCTCACTTGCATCGGGCCCCGAGGCCTGGTCCCTGGGGGAGCCACCCAGGCCACAGAGAGAGGAAGAGGGGAGGATCCTGATGGCCGGTGCCTGGGGGACCTCCGTGAAAGCCACAGGCGGACTGCTTCTGGGGACGTCACCTTCCTCTGGGGGTTTGCCAGTCACTGTAACTTCAGAAACCTAGAGCCATTGGGCAGGGGGCAGGGCAGGAGGGGAGAGAAAGGGAAAGGAATGAAGTAAAGGAGGGGAGGGGACAAGCAGAGACAGTGAGAGTGGGCGACGGCCCACACCCAGCCCCACAGGTGTTTCCAGATAAAACCCCCCTTAAAGAGCCCTCTCTAATTCTCCAAACACTAAAGCCTGTCATCTATATTAAAATAACCAAATCAGATGGAGTAAAAGGGGACTCCTGCAGATCATAAAGCTAAGGAAGGCAGCGGGCACCAACATTTGGTGAATAGCTCTCAGTAAATACTGTCGGCTAACCTCTAAAACAGATCCAGAATATCCACATGAATTCATGTATTTTCTCTTTCAAAAACATTTATTTTGACAAGGCCTAGAAACAATGGCCTATCTAGCAGCAACAAGCACACTGAGCACCCAGATCCTGCTTTCTAAATACCGTTCTCCCCTAAAAGGAACCAGAGCTTTCTAACTAAATGGCTGCTCCCAGGTTTGGGGCAGGGCGAGCACGAGATGAATCTAGGACACATTGTCATTCTAGAATGTGAAGGAGTGGTCCAAGAATGATGGGGATGTGTTCAAAAGGACTCTGGAACCAATGTAAACAAGCTCCCACTGACCAGAGAGAGTTCAATTTAAACATCAAAATAAATAAATAAGTGCAATGGGTTGAAACTTAGCAAATATGTTTAAAATTCATGAGTTAGTAGTAATACACCAAAACCAAAAATCCTTTAGTTGGTCACCTTTGGAGAAGTTCACTTCTTCTGAAGACTGGTAAATAAAAGGGAAAAAATTAAGCATTTATACAGCTTTTTCAATACGAACTATATATGTTCAAGGCAGCCAAACAGTTGATATGAGAAAGGTTTTTGTTTTTTTGTTTTTGTTTTTTTTTTAAAGATTTTATTCATTTATTTGAGAGAGAATGAGCTAGAGAGAGCATGAGAGGGGGGAGGGTCAGAAGGAGAAGCAGACTCCCTGCCGAGCAGGGAGCCCGATGCGGGACTCGATCCCGGGACTCCAGGATCATGACCTGAGCCGAAGGCAGTCGCTTAACCAACTGAGCCACCCAGGCGCCCCGAGAAAGTTTTTCTTTAGAGAAGAATTCCAGTTACTAAATGAAATGGGAATAAGAGAATTAAATAGAATCAATTCTAGTTAAATTAGTTTCATAATAATAGATTGTATTTAATAAATCAATTTAACAAAATTTATAGTTTAATAAAGTAAATTAAATTTAATAGATCACATTAATTAAATGGAATTAGCATATTAATAAAAAGAGTAAGCAATGTGTTTCCATGTGATGCAATCAGCCAAAACCAGCCTGTGGGAAACTCTACAGGACAAACAAGGTTTCTCCAACAAACAAACTGCCAGAAAAGTGAGGGAGATTTAAATATCTAAAAAAGACCCATCCACCCAATGCAATGTGTTGACCTGGTTTGGAACCTACAACACCTATGAGATAAGGAAATTTGAACACTGATCCAATATTTGTTTTTTGTTTTTTGTTTTTTTTTTAAAGATTTTATTTATTTATTTGAGACAGAGAGAATGAGAGACAGAGAGCATGAGAGGGAGGAGGGTCAGAGGGAGAAGCAGACTCCCTGCCGAGCAGGGAGCCCGATGCGGGACTCGATCCCGGGACTCCAGGATCATGACCTGAGCTGAAGGCAGTTGCTTAACCAACTGAGCCACCCAGGCGCCCCTGATCCAATATTTGATGATACTAAAGACTGACTGTTGATTTCCCGAGGCGTGATGCTGCATTGTCGGGATTGTTTTGTTTTGGTTTGTTTTTTAACGAGTGCTTAATTTTCTGAGGTACAAACTGAAATATTTGCGGATGAACTAATGTCTGGATTTTTTTCCAAAATAATTCCATAGGCAAGGGAGGAGCAGAGGGGGTATGGAAAAAGTAGGAACGGACATGTGTTGAAATTCGTTGAAGCTGGGTGACATGCATATGTGAGTTCATTATACTAGTCTCTTTCCTTCTGTGTCTGTTTGAAAATCTTTGTACTAAAACACACACACACACAAACATACATCTCCAGAATCTATCTCCCCTGCCGGCATCGCTGGCCCAGACCTCTGCAGTAGCCTCCCCCTCACGGTCCCCCCTGCTTCTGCCCCTACAGCCTACTGTCCTCACAACAGCCAGAGGGAGCCTGTTAAATCCTAAGTCAGATCACGGGCCCTCCTCCGCTCACGACCTCCTGCTTTCCAGTCACTCAGAGCAAAAGCCAGAGTTCTCTCCAAGGCCTACAAGACCCTACATGATCTGTCCCCCACACGCTGTCTGACCTCACCTCCTGCTGCCCCCCCACCCCCCCCCACACACCCTGCTCCTCTCTGTTCCTCACACATTCATCATGGCCCTGCCTGGGGGACTTTGCACCTGCCTGGGATGTTCTTCCCCTAGTTACCCATGTGGTTCACTCTCACCTTCTCCAGATCTTTGCTCAAATCTCACTTACCACGAAGGCCTCCCCTGGCCACCTGTTCTAAACTCACAAACCTTCCCCCCACCCCCCCGTGTGTGTGTGTGTGTGTGCACGCACGCACGCATGTGCACACACGTGTGAGACACACACACACTCCCCATCCCTTTAATTTTTTTCCTTAGCACCATCATCATCTAAAATATCGTATATTTTAACTATTATTTTGTTTTGTCCTGTCTCTCTCCACCAAAATATAAATAAGCCCCAGGAAGACAGCTTTTTTGGTCGCTACCATATTCCCAGGGCCCAGAACTGCTTGGCACAGCGCAAGCACTCAGTAAATATTTGCTAACGTACCAAAGACTCAGGTGAATAACTGCACTCTGTCCCTCCGCCATCAGGTTCTGCTTTGGGGGGCCTCCCTCCGACCTAGGGTAGACCTGGAGCAAGTCGGCCCCCGCCACCCGGTCTCCCATTGGGCTGTCCATCCAGAGGCTGCCAGGGCCTGCTTACCTGAAGCGTCATCTGAGGCCATGGACGGAGAGGGGTGGGGGCCACCAGGGGACCCACCGACTCCTGGACACTAGGGCGCTCTGCTGGAGAGAAGAGAAGGGTAGTGTTGGGGTGAGGCGGGTGTGCAAGCAGGCCTAGTTTAGTTAGGAAAGGCTGCTCTTGGGGCTACTTGGCAGCTTTGCCTCTGAGGCTTTCCGTGACAGTCTAAGACAGAGGGAACCTCCTAATTCATATAGAGAAAACAGAGAGAAAGAAAGCAAACGGTTAACATAAGCTAAAACCCCCACAGCCCGCCAAGTGCTTACCCATAGCAGGGGTGCTGTCCTTCGCACTCTTCATCCTCAGCTCTTCCTCAGTAGGCCTGGGGAGTGGGACAAAGGGGAGAATGCATGGATCTGATGTCCCGAGAGGCCAGTTCTGCCACCCACCGGCACCTTCCGAGCCTCTGTGGTGGCCCACTCCTAAGCGACAGTGGCCGTCTTCCCTTCTGCCACCTTTTTACTCCCCCCATTAGAAAAGTCCTACAGACACGTTGTAGAAATGTTATGAAACACAGGAAAGCGTAAAGAAGGGAAAAAGTCACACATTAGCCAGAGGCCAACACCAGTACCATGTTGGAAAAGTTCATTCCAGATATTCTACAAAACCAGCTTAGGTTCTGCAGACAGCATTTCGCAGCTGGCTCTGTCCGTAACCGTAAGCAGAGGCATATACCCTTTTGTCAACATTTGAAATGGCTGTTTACGCTCACAGCGGCTCACCGGAACGTACGTAACCCGTTCCCGTCCTCCTGAGCGGCTAGGTTGTGGCCTTCGTTTTGCTCCCACGAAGCAGACTCCAGCAGACCTTATTGGGCATGGCTTTAGGAGCATTTTGTATCGTTTCTTTAGGGTATATCCCTAGCCATAGAGGGACCCGCTTTTTCCAAGAAAGGGCAGGTGAGGACTGGGGGACTCAGAAAGCAGCAAGTGGGAGGAGGGAAGCAACTGGAGAACAGCAAGGAGGCCAGCAGAAAAAGGAAGTAACCCGGGCTCACAAAGACCTGGGTCCCTCCACCAATCCTCCACCCGTCACCCTATCAGCCTGGCCGACCACCTAACCTTTCGGAGCCTCACCCTCCTCACCTTAAAACAGAGCACAGGACAGCCAGGATGTGCACACCAAGCACAGGGCAGTCAAGGCCATCGAGGCAGACACCGGGGCCTGGCACGGAGCGGGGGCTGAATCGACGGCAGATATTCATTAAAGTTGGTCCTCCTCCGCCAGGCAAGTCAGGCCCCGAGGTCTAAGTGGCATAAGGCAAGTGTATTTCAGCCAGTCTCTGCCAGGGGTGGGGTCACAGGGATCATGGAGAAATCGCTGTTCTCATTCTCAGAAATGAGTACCAAATGTTTACCGATGAAGGCAAATGAGAGGGAAGCGTTAACAAAAACATGAGCAGAGACTGAGAGGAGCTGAGGCAATTGCTCAGACCTTTCCATTCCGAAAAGGTAATACGATGATGTTGACATTTCTGCAGACGGTTACAACTTTTTGAAAACACATAATCAATTACCTCACAAAAGCCGAGGATCACTAGCTGACCTGAATAGAATACTACTATGATGTTCGGCACTGTTCTGTGTGCTTTCACGTATATTAATGCAATCCTCACGACAATCCTGTGAGGTAGGTACTTTTAATCCTGTGAAGTACGTAGTATTATTATCCGCGTCTCGCAGATGATGACGTGGAAGCCGAGGAAACTGGCTCAAGGTCAGGCAGCGAGGACCGAAACCCAAGCCTTCTAGCTCCCATGTCTAAATCCAGGCTCTCGATCAACAAACTGCCACTTCCCGGACAAGGGAAACTGGGGTCTTACCCCAACCCCATCTCCGATCCTTTCTAGAAGTAGATAGAGGGGGGCAGCGATAACAGACAAGATCTCTCCCTCCTCTTTCATTCAGGCTTTTCTTTGGACCGGCCTTTTGCCCATATATTCATTCCCAGTTTCCCTGCCTTCGTGGGACACGTGGCTAGGTGACCACCAGACACGGAAGTGGCGGCAAGGTCCCTCAGGGAGGAAATTTGAGCCAGGTACATGGATCTAGAGTCTGGAAGCTCCAGAAGGGGCCGTCTGTCTTTCTCCATGGACTAGGGCTTGGGCGTCTCACCAAAGGTATTTGAATCCGAATATTACAAGGCCCTGGAGTGAGTGACTCCAGAAGTCTGGCCACCAACTCCCGAGCATCACAGATAAGAAAGGGGGATTTGGAACAAACCAGCTTGGTCCTGCACCAGTCCTCCCAGTAAGTTTAAAATCCGGTCCTTGGACTTGTGGGCCCAACACGATTTCTACGGACTTCTTTTGCTGGCGTAGTCCTTCGTTAGAGAAAATGTCACCTTTCTAGGATCTTCTAAAGCAAGCTTCTTCAAGAAGACCCACAAACAGAAGGGCAGCCCTCCCTCCCAGGGGCAGGACTAGGCAAGCCATCTCCTGCCATCTGGCCCAATGTTGACATGCACAACCAGGCTCTGAAATACCATTCCAGAGTCCTAGATGTATGTGAGAGAGAAAAAGTGGGGGGGGGGGGGGACACAGGATGCAGCCAACCAGAAGGAAAAGAATTCCACAGTTCAACTGAAGGAAGAAGAGAGAGAAGAAAAACAAATACAAATCTCTCAGCCCCCAGAACATCTCTTCTGCAGCTGAGGAGCGTGAGAAGAGGGGGAGCTTCCAAAAATCAGGTCAAGCAATTCAGCCAATCCCAAGATCCACAAAGTCAGCAGAAGTACACAGGGCGCTCTCCATACCTCTGAAGTCAGAGAGATGAAAGCAGAAGGCACAAGCATTTATCGTTCATCTCCTCCAACGTGGGCCCTTTTCATTGATACACCAAGTCATTTGAAAACCTTCACATCTATCCTTCAAAGCAGCACCCTTCCCTTTTTACAAATGCGGAAACTAAGGCTCAAGGAACCGTGTCTCTACACCCACTAACTACACACCACACTGATAACAATCCAAAGAGGGCTCCATTTTGAAGACAGTGTTCGAAACTGTGGGCTAAAAAAAAAAGAAAAAGAGAAAACCTAAATATCCTTGAACTGTCTTTCACAGTAAACATTCAGGGGCAGCTATGACTTTAATCAAAAGGAGGATAGTAAGAGAAATGGAGTACAAGTGTACACTGACTCACTGATCAGTAACAGAGAAGAGGGGTTCTTAGAAAAATGGCGAGGGAGGAGATTAAGAACAAAACTGTACCTCCAGGGTGCTTGCTGGTTTTCGAGAAGGAAACCTGCTCTTTTGGCACCAGCCCTACAAATGCCACGTGCTACCTCCTCAAGGGCAGTAGGGAAGTAGTGGGCCGGGGACAGGCCCGGGAACCTGGGCCCGCACCCGGGATGCATCCTTGGGGTGCACTTGGTCAAGACAGTGCAGCCTAGAAGGGCCACACCAGTCTCCTAGGCGTGAAAATTCCTCCTGCCATCAGGAAACTCAATGACTGCTGACCTCAGACGACATCCGGGGAGACCAGAAGGTGAGATTTCAGAAAGAGGTGCCATTGGCCCCAGCCTGGGCCAGCCGAGACAGAACAAAAATGTCAATCGCCAGAATGCGAGCGGGGGAGGGCTGACAACCCCCAATGGGCAAGAGCAAAGCAGACTTTCAGAGCAGTCACATCACTGCCCCCACCACCCCGAGTCCTCTGGGAGCACCCCTGATGCCGTTTTCCAAGAACTTGGCCAGCCCTAAGTGGGTCACGCGCTGAAACCCAAAGGGAAACTCAGCAGACCCCAGCTCCCATGTAGTCACCTCGAAGATAATGCTGACTCTCCAAGGGGTCAGGTGGCCTCAGAAACCTGCCCCACAATACTTGGAATCCCGGTTACCCCAAGCCATCTGCTTTCTGAAAAGAGCAGGGTTTGAAGCGGCTGTGAAAGCCACCACATTCCGTGGGGGCAGCATTGCTCTGCCTTCCCCAACTAGGGTCTGTGTCGGTGTCAACCTGGGACTTAGAGCCCATCCAGCGGGGTGGGAGGAAGGAGAGCACTTTATCGTTGTCATGAGCTTCCTTCACGGCAGTGAACATTTGGCGGTGACCCACAGTAAGAAATACATTTTACATCATAAGCCAGCACACCCATACACGTGTAAATATACATACTTATAGAGAACTGGAAAACAGTTGTTCTTTGAATGAAACGGCACTTACCTTTACTACGTGTTGTGAGACACACTGATTATTTCCTATGCTAGTTCTTTTTCTTTAATATTCATTGGGATCCAGGAAGTTGATTTCACAGTTCAATAAAGGGTCAGGACATATAACTTTGAATAACCTCAGCTCTGCCACCTACCAGCTGTGTGACCTGGAGCAAGTCACTTAACCTCTTGATGCCTCAAGTTTCCTCCTCCATAAAGAAGGTATAACGGTAATAGCTATCTCAGAGGGCTGTGGGGTGGATTGAGCAAATAGTGGAACATCGCCTATAAAGTGCTAACAAACAGCGATCCCCTCCAAATTCCCACTGAGGGAAACTGAGGCTCTGAAAAGGAAAGCAACTTGCCTGGCAATGCCCCGCCGGTAAGACACACCACCCAGCCTGGTACAGCCATTAAGAACTGGGGAACTAGAGCAGGACCGCCCTGGCTCAGAGCCCAGCTCTGCCACTTCCATAGCATGTGGCCTCAGTCCACATCCTTAACCATGATGCCCTACCAATTGTCTGTGGAGTAAAAGAGGATTGCTTTCTCACTAAATCCTGACTTTCCAGACAACCAAGATGGCCCTTGGCCTGTCCTGTCTCAACTTTGATTGTTCTGGTTTCCCCTAAGACTGCCGACTCAGACAGCAAGTTGGGTCCCCATCCATTCAGCAACAGGTGACCTAAAAATCATTGAGGCCTTACTGTGCATCGGCCCAGTTGACAGACCCTGGAGACACAATGGTGAGCACACCCAACTAGGAAGCTGACAATTTCGTGTGGAAGACATTTAAAAAAATAACTCACACTCATTCTTTCAACAAACATTTATTGAGCACCTGTTAAGTGCCAGGCACCGTGGCAGGCCCTGCAGGAATACAGTGGTGAACAAAAAGCAGACCATGTCCCTACCCCTCACGGAGCTTACAGACTAAGAGGGCAGAGAGGGTCATCCAATAATCCCCTAATGAAGGCCTAACTATAAACTGAGGTCAGTGCCTTCAGGAAAGTAAGAATGCCCTGGAACAAAGGGCCCTGGCCCAGACTCCAGGGTCAGGATGGGCTTAGGATGCTTAGAAGGAAGAGAAGCAAGGGAGGGGTCGGGGAGAGGCCACTCTGGAACACTGTTGGGGAGGTGATGGATTCGATCTCAACTGCGGGACGCATCTTTGGGACATCAGCCAAGTGGAGACACCGAGTCTGGCTATGTGAGGCTGAAGGAAAGAGCAAGGGCCAGGGGGTTAAGAGGAAAAGCAGCAGAGCGTGGTCCCAAGGCAAGGGAAAGATCGTGTTTTAAGTAGGAGTGCTCAGCCACTTCAAGAAGAAAACCAAAAGCCACCTCTGGAATCTGGTAGATGTGGGGGGCTGAAGCAAATGGAGGAGGAGAGTGTCAGCAACTCTTCAGAGGGGGGTCAGCAATGAAGGGGAGGGGGGCGGTTAGGTGCTGGCCAGGAGCAGCAGGGGCAGAGGGGAGGTCAAAGGACAGGTTTTTCAGACAGTAGAGATGCTAGCATGTATAAAGGCCAAGAGAGAGGATCAGTGAGGAGGGCGGTGAAAAGCTGCCAGGAGAGAAAGGGTCAAGTTCTGGAGCAGGTAGCAGAAAACGGAACCCAGGGCACAAGTGGGGGGACTGGCCTGAGGGAGTAAAAGGGCCCCCTCCTCCCCTGTAACACAAGGGAGGGAACTTAGTTTGCAGGTTTGGGGGCTGCGAGCTGTGGGGAGTTCCATTCTTACGGCTTCGTTTTGTTTTTTGAAGCAGGAAGTAAAGTCTGAAGGTAAAGAACATTTGAAAAGAGTCACAGCAAGGTGGAGACAAGAGTGGATCAGAAAAATAGACTAAGACTGCCAGGCAGGGTGGGAAATGATCTTAAAGTTGTGGCAACACACACTTGTTCTGCTATGTGACATTCTCTGGCAGGGCTCGCCTGATCCATGCTATGAGAACATTGGGGCCTGAGGATGTTGGGATGGGCAGGCTTCCCAGGGGAAGCACTCTTAGAACCGAGGGATCAAAACGAGGAGACTGCAAGGAGCACAGGACCAACATTCCCGGTGATGGAAAACAGCATGAGCAAAGGCCCTGAAGCAGTAAGGGGCAAGGCACCTTGTTAAGACCACGGTGACAGAAGCTCAGAAGGCAGAGGACAGTGGGATGTGAGACTAGCAGCTGCGGAGGCCAGACTGGGGGACAGGGCAGGGGGGTGCTTGAAGGCCATGCTGAGGCCTTCTTGGTCTTTCTTTCTAAGAGGAACAGGACACCTCCTAAGGGTGTTAAGCCAAGGCAGATCAGGAGGGCTCCTCCCGACACCAGCCCTAGGACTCTGGACTCTGGGAGCCTCAGTTTGCTCATCCAGGAAAGAGGGATAAAACAGTCTCTCTCTCAGGGAATGTTGAAAGGATTAGATGAGGCCTTTGCACGCAAACCCTCAGCACAATGCCCAGCACAGAGCAGGGTCTCTGCCAAGCGTCACACACACCAAGCCCTCCGTCCCTGCCTCGCCCACCCAGCTCCACCACAAAACCTTTGACAGCTTACTGCCAGTCTGCATCTTTTTCCCTGTTGGAACCTAGCACCGTGCCCAGCACATAGTAGGCCCTCAACAAGTGCTTATTGATGGATCATCTCGAAGCCTAAGAGTTATCAAAAGCCTGGTCCAGCGATCCAGGGAATGCAGCCATTTTCCGGTTTCTGAGCTGTATCCCCATGGCTACCACAGACTTCCCCTGTGCCCCCCACCTGACGTGGCCATGCCCGGTACGGGGGGCGGGGGGGCGGGGGGGCCTGCAGCCGGCACTTGTGAAGAAGAAGCCCTCTGCCACGGGGCTCCTGCACATTCGGCCTTCCCCCCTGAGATCGGCTACCGGCCCCAAGAGGGCTGGGTGGCAGGGGGTAGCTGTTCTTCAACAGCGCTCCAAGTCACTGGCAGCACACAGCTTTTAAAACAATAATAAGTTGAAATGTACTCGCCAAGAAAGCCACCGACCTACAAAGAAAATCTTACCGCTGATCTTGCAATGAGCACCAACCTCCCCTTTGCAAGAGCTGAGATCAAAAGATAAAGAAGCTATCAAAAAGCCATCTGCCCACTTAAAATAATATCACAAGTCATGTTAGGAACCACAGACCTGGGGCCAGATACCAAAACAATTGTCTGAACGGGCTGCTTCAATTTCTCCTTAAAACCACCCATGTATTTTAAAAGAAAAACACCCTCTCCACCCACCTTGGCCCTGCGAGCTTTTGATTTCTCTGGTTCTCTTCCTTTTACACTCTAAAATGACCAAACTCTTGTTACCCAAACTGTCACATCTTGCAGACAGGGCTCCCACGACAGCCACCTGGGAAGACAACTTGGGAAAAGTGACAGAAATGAAGGCGATTCTGGGCACTGGGACCACTCCAAACCTTGAGCTGGGTGATGGCTACACGAGCATATGTATGTAAAAATCCACTGAGCCCTATACTTAAGATCAGTACACTTTGTACACCTCAAAAAAAGCCAAGAGAGAGAGAGAGACAGAAAAGAATGATAAAGAAAGAGACAGAGAGAGAGAGAAAGAGAGAGAAGTTAAAAGGAAAGCATGACCTGCTGGGAACACCAGGAATGAAATGCAGAAGTCTTCTTGAACCCTGTCCGACCTTCCAGAGGAGTAGTAAAAAAAAAAAAAAAAAAAAAAAAAGCCCCAGCATGTCCTCCCCGGTCCTGTCACTCACTAGCTGAGTGGACTTAAGCTGGCTCACCTCCCTGAGCTACCTCAGTCTCCCCCTTTATTAAATGTGCATAATCTGAGCGCCTATACCCCACAGAGCACGCACAGCAGGACTCAGGCGAGCACAGACTTGAAGCTGTCAGCACAGAGCTCAGTAAATGCTGGCCACTATTCTCTTCCACGGCTACCACCATCCTTCAGTGCCTTGCCCATGTTTGCTGCATTCAATCCAACCAAAGTGACTGTCATTCCCCTTTAGCAGATGAGAAGACTGAGGCTTACAGATGAAGAAACTGAGGCAAGGCCACACAGCAGGTGATGGGCAGAGCAGAGTTTGGGAGGGGTATCCAAGGAACTGTATGTGTGATTCCCTAAATATAAATATAAACACTAGCTAACACTTGCTGGCACTGCTACGAGCCAGATTTGGTTCTGAGGGCTTTTACTCGTCTCCTCTGCAGTAGGTGTTGTAACTGTCTGTTTTACAGGTGAGGGTATTGAGCCACGGTGCGGTTAAATGAGTTAGCCAAGGTCACAAAGCCAACAGACGGCAGGGCTGCAATTTGAACGGAGGCACTCTGATGTCAGAATCCATTCTCTTAACTCTGTAAGGAAAGGCATGCTGCCTGCCCCCTTTAGACTAAGTCTCAGATTACTGTGGGGCTCACAGGTCGGTAAGTGGGTACTTGCCTGCTTGCTCACATACCCAGGCACACCCGCCCACCAGCCCCAAGCTAGACCTTTCTGAACCACTCACTCACAGCCTAAGGCCTTGTCAGGATCACAAACATCTTGCTGCAACCAGAGGCTTCTGATCAAGCATATACAAGGTCCAGAACGCATTTTCCCATTCCCATTTCCAGTCCTCCCAGAAGCAGAGAAATGTGTGCATTTCCCACACGTGCACAGAGACTCTACTTATCCCAGGCTAGGCTTAGGTGACGCCCTCCACACACCAAAAGAATCAGGCCTAGCTGCTACCTTCAAAGAACTCCTAGCTTGACTGAGAAAATCTAGTCTTCTATGAGGCCTCCTGGGGTTTACTGGCCCCTTCTCCCAGGCTCTGAATGGTCACAGGCAAAAACAAAGGACAAGAGCTTTGAGTCCAGGCCCACCTGGTTCTGCGTCTGCCAGTCACTGCTTCCCTGTGAGAGCACAGACTCAGCCCCTCAATCCTGCAGGAGGCCTCACACTAGATTAGAACGTAACAGTAAAGAGAGGCACAGGCTTCAAGATCAGCCATGGTGGAACTGGAAAAGCAGGGTGCCATCACTTCCTCAAACAGTTTCTCCCTCTGGAACCCCGGTTTGCTGCTCTGTCAAATGGGGATCAGATTCCCTGTCCCCCACTGGCAAGGCCCTTGGTCCACCCTACTAGGTCACTGAAGTTCTGTCCACTCCAGCACACTGCTCACCATTCACACCAAGCTCAGTCTCACCTCAGGACCTTTGTACTCAGTTCCCTCTGCCTAGAACACCTTTGCTCCCGTACGTGTGCATAACCACTCCTCCATCATTCAAGACTCAGTTTCAAGTGGCACCTCCTCAGAACAGTCCTCCCTGTTCCCTTTTCTACAAACTCTCCCCACCCCACCCCCCAGATATCTGCGCATGACTCTTCTTCCCATCATCCAGGACTCACCTCCTTAAAGGCCTTCCCTGAACACTGGAAAGCAGCTATTCCCTCCCAACTATCCCCTTACCCTATTTCACTCTCCTCTCAGCAACTATCTTATCCCTCTGTATCTTATCCGCTTGCTTGTTTTTTCCAAACCGTCTCCCATCGGAGCCTACATGATCCTTGAGGGCAGGCAAGATGTCTGTCTTGTTCAGGGTTTTACAGTGGAATTCAATATATGAATGAAACCCCCGTAATTAAAACAGAGCCTAGCACATGTTTGGCCTCCGTTACTCTTGGACTGCCTGAATGCGCCCTCCTCCCCGTCCTGGAGAGCAGGCCTGAGGGGTTCCGGGGTCGGGATGCTGGTCCTCCATCCTAGACACAGCCCTGCGTTGGCGGAGGTGGCGCTGGCAGACATTACCTGCGCCTCACCGGCTTCATGCAGCTCTTCAGCTGCCTGGCCTCAGCCTCCACGGGACCCTGGCACTCGGGCTGTGGCTCCAGCTGCTGCAGCTGCTGCTGCTGGGGCAGCCCTTCGGCATCAGTGGGTGTGGGAGCGGGTGCGATCCGGAGCAGGACTGTGTAGTTGCGGCCTTGGTTGTTGGCCCAGAAAGTGCCCTCGGGGGTCTCATAGCGCACCACGAAGTCCAGGCGCGCCCCATCGCCCGCGCCCTCAGCAAAGGGCAGCTGGAAGGCAAAGCGGTCAGTGCGGCCGCCGTCGTCGGGCGAGGAGGCGGACGCCTGGCCAGGGCCCAAGCCCAGGCCCAGGCCGGGATCCAGGATGGGATCTCCTGCTCCTGGTCCTCCCGCTCCTGCCCCCGGCGGGCTGCGCGGGACGTAGCGCGCTGGGTGGTCGCAGAAAGAAGCCCAGCCGTCGTGTGAGGCCCGCACGTGCACCGCCTTCTCGAAGGAGCGGTTCAGCACGCGTACCAACCCGCGCAGCACCGGCGGGCGCCCCCCAGGCACCCACACCCCGGCACCCCCGGGGACCGCTCCGGGAGGCGGCAGCAGCGCCTCCAGCTCCACCATGACGCGCCCCAAGCGCTCCAGACGGCCCGGCGCGGGCGGCAGCGAAAATGTGGGCACCAGGTAAAACCCCCCGCCAGCGGGGACGGGGCACAGCGGCGAGGGCGCAGGGCCAGCCTCCTCTTCCTCCTCCCCTTCATCCCCATCCTCGCCATCGTCGTCCTCGTCAGCCCCGCCGCCGTCGCCATCTTGCCCGGCCGCCGCCGCCATCTTGCCCGCCCCGGGCCCGCCCCACGGCCGGTAGCGGCGCAGCTGCGCCAGCGGCAGCCCCAGGGCCTCGTCGGCGAACAGCACTCTCCGCGGGGCCACCGCCGCCTCAACAGAGGTGCGGGGCTCGCCCGCGGCCGGCGAGGGGGGCGCAGGATGCCGCAGCGGGGGCTCCACAGGGGCCGGGCGCGCCATATCGGCGGCGGCGGCGGCACCGACGGCACCGGTGGCGGGACCGGCGGGGGCAGGGCCTGAAGGGGCGGGCAGCCAATGGGAAGGCCAGCGCGGGGGGGTATGGCTCACGGGGGCTGTAGGCGGTGAGACGAAGACAGGTATAGCAGAAAGCCAATAGGGAGCCGCGCACGGATGACGTAGCGGTGAAGCGAGTGCGGGAGAAGCACGCAGCCAATGGGGATGCCCGAGAGTGGGCGGTGCAGGAGGCGGGAGGATCAGGGAATCAATGGGGAGGCCTAAATGGGGGTGGTGCGGGGTCCGGCATGGAAAGAGCAAAAGTAGGACAGCTAGTGCGGGAGTGTGAGCGGGAGCGGCATGTGTGCGGCGGGGAAAATGGAATGACTACAGGCGATGGGGGCAGCGGGGAGCGAACGGAGCGGCCCGAAAACAGGAGATCCCTCGGTTGCGTAGGCGCTGGGACACGAAGACAGAGACCGCGAACAGCCAATGGGGAGCCACGCGCCGGTGGCGTAGAGGAGATGACGAAAAGATAACGGCTACAGCGAGCCGGTGGGGAGTCGTGTGAGCTTGCACTATGCCTCCAAGAGGCGATGCTAGGGCTGAACTTAGCGAATACGAAGGCTAGAAAGAGACCCAAGAGGCGGTGTAAGGGCCTCGAAGGCGAGACTGGAGGGGCAGGGCCAATGGGGGTGGACGGCGAAGGCGGGAGCTAGGAAGAGAGATGGTGGCTAGCCAATGAGGGAGCCAGAATCAAGGCAGTTGAGACCTCAAAGGGTAGGGCTAGAACGAAATGAACCAATGCCAAGGCTGCGAAGTCTAGCGGGATGGAAGGACACGGAGGCGGAACGGGCAAGAGCGGAGCCAACCGGGGTGTTGGAGGTTGTGTGAAGGAGGGGATGGAACAGCCAATAAAGAGGCCAGAGGAGGCGGTCTGGGCTGTAGGGTGGCTGGGCCGCAGAGCCCTGAAGTGCACGCAGCCGTTGGGAAGAGTATGCCTCTTGTGGTTGGATATACCATCTCCTTAGCCTTCCGTGACTTCTCCTTGCCCCAGGGCTGTGAATGCCCAGAGTCCCTGAAGACCTAGACTGCACCCTAGTGTGAGGTCTAAGAAAGCAAAACGGACTCTCCTGTCGCAGTAACTGGGTCTTTCCTGCCCACCTGGGAACCTTTGCTTGAGCAATGCCACTAGCCAAGAATGTTCTTGATTGTCACCCTCAGCATTCTCCAGGACTTGGCACCATTGTTGAATGAATGGCCAAATGAAAAATTGACCTTTTCTGGAAAATGAGCTTTTTCAGACTTCAGCTCAGCAAAACACTGAGCCTGACTGTATGGCGCCAGGAGTTGGTTGGACACGTTGGTAGACATCTAATGTAATCACAAACCAAAGTCCTGCCTTTCTTGCCCCACTGGCACTCCGCACCCCAAAGTGGCCTCACTTCCCTCTTTCTGTCCCCCATCTCTGCTCCTGCCGTTCCCTCTGCCACAGCGCTGCTCCTGCTTCCTCACCCTTTCGCTCTCCTTTGAGGTCCTGCCTCCTGTGGGAACTGAAATGTAGCTTTGTCCACTGAGCATGGCCCTTCGTACATTTCCCCTCCATCCTGGGAGGGTTTTCCAAACACCTACTGTATGCAAGGTGCTGACACGCGACATCCTGAGGAGAGAGGAGGTCCCCCCAGTAGCCTCCCCCTCCTCAGGTCTCAGTGTCCAGAGTGGGGTCATGGATCAGGAAGGAATATGTTCAGTTGCAAGCAACAGGAAAAAAAAAATCACAAAAGAATAGGGGCTTAAACAAGATAGAATTGGAGGGGTTTTTTCTTACTTCTAGTTAGGGCATTATCTGTGTCCCGGTCTGGCCCCAAGGCTCTCAGCCTTCAGCAAATTCTGGGCACTCTCCGTTCAGAATGTTTCGTGAATCCAGCCTCCCCTCACCCCCTCCATTGCCAGCACCATCATCAGTCACTGGACTACCGCAGTAGCCTCCTCAGGTCTGGTGCCCCTGCTTCCATCTTCACTCCTACAGTCTGTTCCATACTCTGCAGTCAGAGGGATCCTCTTAAATCCTAAGGCAGTTCATGTCTCTTCTCTACTCACAACCCTCCTGTGGCCTCCTCCTCACTCAGAGTAAAAGCCAAAGTCCTTACCATGGGCTACAAAGTCCTGCAGGGTCTAAGCCCCACGTCTCCTCTCTGACCTCACCTTCTACCGCTCTTCCTCTCGCTCACACCACTCTAACCACACTGACCGCCTTCGTAGACCTCGAGCAAATCACACACTCCCACTCAGGACCTTTGAGCTGGCTGTTTCTTCTGGAATCACTCAGATATCTCCATGGCTCCATCCCTCACCTCCTTCGAGTCTGTCAAAGCCCCCCCACCCCCGCTTCTCTGGGGACTCTCACAGACCTGTCTGTGTAATCCTGTGTACTCTCCCCCAGAGGCCTTCCACACAAGAGGATATAGTCCAGTACAGGGAGGAGGTGGTGAGCTCTGCCCCTCTCTGCCCACTCAACCCCCCAGCCCTTACTCTGCAAGGGTCCTGGCTCTCAGCAGCAGCAGCATCACCCTCCCACACACCGCGAGTCCCCCTCAAGTGACCTCCTGGAACCCTGGGCCACCACCTTCACTCAGTCATCCCCCTACTTCTCTGGCCACTCCTCTCCTGGAGCAAATGATGGTAAGGGAGAGATTGTCTAGGGAGGGTATAAAGAGGATCCAGCACACACCTCTGACCCTATAAAAGAAAACCAGCCCCCTCTCTCGAAAGGGGACAGGTCCTGGGGCAAGGAATGAGGCTTCAGCCTCTAGAACTGGCCTAGTTTATAGTTCTACAGGAAGTATAAGGAATGTTCAGACCCAAGTCCATGCAGAGCAAGGGAACGTTAGCCTTGGGAACATCCTAAAGGTAGCTCCCCAAAACTCCTGATGAACAAGCGCCTCACACCCACTTGCTCCCAACCACATGCCACACCTGTTAAGCCCCTTGCAAGCCTCCAACCTGAGGACCTCATCCCACTTTGGTGCCTCCTCTGGCTGCCCAGTGCACACAGGCCGTCTTTGGGTCTCAGACGTGTCCCACCAACTCAGAAACCTCAACCAGTGAAAGTTTTGTTTTGAACTAATGGTAGGGAGGGTTGGGTTTTTTTTTTTTTTAATTGTTGTTGGCTGATTTTTTTTTTTAGGTCTTTTTTTTTTTTTATTCCCCTTTTTTTTTTTTTTCTTATCTTCACAAAGCCAGACCATCAGGCCCCCTCTGGGCCTTTCCAGAAAGGTGAGTCAGAGTTAAGGAAAGAGGCTCTCCTTTTTTTCAGGGCTTGGGAAGTGGGTGGGGGGGAGCGGGGAAGGTGAAGGGGCAAAGGGGTGGGTCTTGGCCACTAGGTTGGTACCATGTGAATAAAAAGCGGTTTCCAATTTCTCTCCCCCAGGCCTGAAGCCAGTCTTGCAGAGGGCTTGGAGTAGACGTTGGATGACAGAACCCTGGGCCATGCAGGGCGCTGAGGAGCCGGGGGCTGGGAGCGGCAGCCATGACCTCTCAGGAGAAGCCCCTGGGGCCCGGTCTCCCCTGCTGACCACTGGTTAAAGGGGGCTACTGCTCAAGTATGGAAATGCAGCACCAATTCTTGGACAACCATAAAACCTCACAAGCTTCAAGCCCCCAGAGGAATCTCCAAATCTCAGAACTTCCCTGTCACTGCAGCCTAGAATTTAAGACCCAAGACTGTTTGGCCCAAGGAAACCTGGGGGTTTTTAAGCCCGCCCAGCACCAAAGAAGGCAGAGCCCCCACTTGCCAGCTCTGTCATCTTGGGCAAGTCACTCGACTACTTCGCGCCTCTGTTTTCCCCATCTGTATAACGGCCATAATGACAAGATGGACCGCAAAGGGCTGTGGTGAGGATTGAATGTGATCACTTGGGAGAATCGTCCAGCACGGTGTCTGGCTCGTGGAAAATTGGAGATAAATGTCAGCTATGGGGATGATGATGGATATATGCCATCTGAAAACCTTGGAAACTGGGATTTTTCAAAGTAGAAAATCGCAAAGGCTGAGGGCCTCAGAAGCATCAGGCCATGGTGTCCCTGACTAGGAGAAGGTCGGGGCCCTAAGGGGCCTCTGGGCTTCATGAGGACGGATGCATTAACACCGGGGGCCTCATCAGGACCTTCCCTGTAGGGTACCCTCCAGGTTAGAGCTCTCAGGCCCTACGATGTTATGAGGCGAGACTTTTCTCCCTCTCCTCACTCAGTGATGCTAAGTTGATTCTGGGAGGCAGTAATTCTCAGACTGTTAGATTCTGTGACTTGTGCATTTTCCTCTGTGAAATAACTTCCATGCCCCCCTCTGTGGGGAGATGGATTGCAGAGCTCCCCCTCCTTGGGCAGTAAAAGCAGTGATGACCATCAATTCTACCTAAGGGGAAACAGGCATGGAGCAGGGCAAAGCCTCTGGAAACCCAGCCCTATTCAGTTTCTTTCCCTGGTTTTTTTCCCGTCCCATCACATTCACAGATTGTTATCTCTGCCTGCTTGGGACACCTCCGTGATTTATTTGAGTTTTTTTTTTTTTCCCTTGTTTTTTTTTTTTCTAACTCTACACACTTTTGTGTAAAAAACTGTGGTTTCTCATGAGCCCTGTTATCTCATTGATACCTCTCACCTCTGTGGCAAGAGGAAGAAATCATATTTTCAGATGACTCGTAAAGGGCAAAGAAAAAACCCAAAATTTCAAAATTTCCGTTTAAGTCTCATAATCAAGAAGAGGAGAAACAGAGCACGAGAGAGAGAGAGAGAGAGAGAGAGAGCAAGAGAGAGAAAAAACTATGAGAACCCCCCCCACCCCGTGATTATCAGCACACACACTCATCGAAAAAAAAAAAATTGGATTATTAGAAGAGAGAGAGAGAGGTCTGTGGCTTCCACACCGTGGTTTTTCTTCTCGGTATAAAAGCAAAGTTGTTTTTGATATGTGACAGTTTCCCACAAGCCAGGCTGATCCTTTTCTGTCAGTCCACTTCACCAAGGTGAGTGTCCCCGCTCTCCTCCATCAGATGCGGGTCCAGTGGAGGAGATGGTTAGTGAGGCAGGCACGGGCCGGGGAGGGGGGGGTCGGGGGCCCTCCGTTACCGTCAAGACACACACAGCTCCTGCGGCTCAGCCAGGTAAGAGATTTTTTTTTTACAATAATAATAGTAATAATAAATGCCGGCAGACTGGGAAAGTGCTTAATCGATGCGTGGGCAGAGGCAACGTTAAATAAATTGATTGCTATGTAGATGGGCAGGATTTTTTTTTTAAAATAGGCCAACTGCCAGTCTTTACAAATTTCAGAGCTTGGAACAACTTGAAACTGCCCAGGTGTAACTGGAAATTTCAACTACACCCCTCTGTCCTCTTCACCTCTTGTCTCTTGATAGCTCCCATCCCTCTCTGTCTGCTCGCCCTGTCTCCCTCTTTCCGTGTCGCTCTGCGCCCCCCGCCGCCCCCCCGCCCACCGTTTCCCCGGCACTCAGACCCTCCACCGCCCTTTCTCTGGCTCTGCCCAGCTTCCCTGTCTCTGTCTCCTCCATCTTCACCACGCTCCCTCTATCTCCTTTCCTCCGTCTTTCTCCCACTGTCTCTCCTGCTCTCTTGTCTAGCCTTCCCCCCTACCAGCTTCCAGCACAGAGCTTTGTACAATTGGTGCCTAATAATAGTGGATTGAGTAACGTCGATGAGGACATTTCCATTTTACCAGAGTTCTGTTTGCCCCGATCGAAGGAGGATAGTGAGCTGTCAGGTCAGGCTGAGCGCTCAGTTGAACTTGGGCTTGCATGGCACGAGAGGACCTCCTGGGGGGCACTTTGTGCCACCGTCAATCGTAGTTTAACTGTGTGGTCCTACCCCGGGACCATGTGTGCGTGAGTGTGTGTGTGTCTGTGTGTGTCTGTGTGTGTGTCCAGAGTCCGTGTCCAGGAACCAAGCAGGCTGTTCAGGGCTGGGGCGAGCTCATCTCTGTAGGCTTAGCAAGCGCTCACTGTTAGCTGTTAGTATTTTTTTTTTTTTTTAACCAAATTAGAACCACTCTCTCTATTGGTTTTCTTCCTGCCTTATTCAATTAATAAGAGCATCTTTGTAGATCACTAAAAATTGTTTCAACATAGGATCTTTCATGGCTGTCAAGACTGTCCTCACACTGGTATGAACCACGATTGGTTCGACCAAATGCCAATTCCTGGACATTTGGATTGTTTCTAGTTCTTTCCCCCATAATCATCCCTGACTACTTCCTTGGATTCCTGAAAATGGAGTTGCTGGGACAAGGGGCGTGTGCATTTTTAAGGTGTCTGACCCTCTCTGCATATCGTTCTTCCAAAAGGCTGTCCTGTTATATGCTTCTTGTACTCAAGCTAACCCTGGGTGGGTATTATCATTTTTAAATCCTCCCTCAGCATACCAGGTAAGAAAAAATATTACCACGTTGTTGACATTTGCATTCTTTGATTTACTTATACTATTTATTCATCATTTGTATTTTTTCTTAAGTTGTCTGGTCATATCCTTAGTCCCAATGGGGTGTTCATCATTTTTTTTTCTTATTGATTTGTCACAGCTTTTTATTTAGAAAGGATATTAACCTTCCAATAGCCATACATGTATAGCAGATATTTTCCCCCAATTCATCACTCACTGTTTCTATTTGTTTATGGAGTTTTGTGATACTATGATGTTTTTATATAGTCAAATGGGTTACTCTTTTCTTCTGTGGTTACTGTCTCTGGTTTTGTGCTTAGAAAGTCCTTTCCCACTTGAAAATGAGATAAATGTTCACCTGTGTTGGCTTCTAGTCTCTTCTATGGCTTCATTTTTTCCATTTGCTGTGGAGGTTAAGAGTGTGGGTACTGGAGCCAGACTGTCTGGGACAAACCCAACCTCACCCCAAGCCATCTGTGTGATTTTTAGCCTGGCGTTTGACTTGTCTGTACCTTCATTTCCTCATATGGACTGTGATGATTACAGTAGCACCTACCTCAAAGAGTTGTTGTGAGGATTAAATGTACTAACCACGTTAAGTGCTTAGCATAGGGCCTGACATACAAAAAACCCAAGAGCACTATTGGATATTCTTATTTATCTCTTTAATAGATCTGGAATGTGTTTCAGGGTATATGATGATTGGTGACATTTCAAACTGGGCAGAGAGGAACTGGTGGGAAAATGGACTGATTATTCATTCACTAACTTTATTTTTCCTTTAAAGTTCCCAGAAGCATTTGTCAAATAGTATATCCTTCACCGTCTCCCAGGTTGAAATGCCACATTCATCACGAACTCACTTCTCTCTAGACGTTGGTCTGTGACTGAGCTTTCTGTTTTGTTCTGTTCCTCAGTGTCTGAGCCATACCACTTTGCTGACAGTTGCTTTGTAGTACAATACATTCCCTGACCACAGGCCCCCCCTCAGCATCTTGCCCTTCACTTTTCCTTGTTATTTAACGCAGCCTCAGTTCCTCTAGCCAGAGATCAACAACTGTTCTTGTTTGAGGCATCCATCTCTTTCTCTCTCTCTCTCTCTCTCTCTCTCTCTCTCTCTCTCTTTCTGTTTCCCTCTGTCTCTCTATCTCTGTCTCTATTTGGAGCATCTCTCACTCTCTCTCCCTCTCTCCATCTCCCTGTGCTGTTCTCTTATTCTTTTTGTTTCTCTCATCCTCTCTCTCCCTCCTTGTGTATACTTCTAGGACTTTCTGCTCCTTTGAGTTCCTCTCCCCTCCATTCTCTCTCTCTCTCATTCTCTCTCAGCATCTCTCACTCTCTGTGTATCTCTGTCCCACCTCATGTTTCTCCCATCTCTCTGTATCTCTTGTTCTCTGGGTCTTTGTGTTCCCCTGTGTCTATCTGTCTGTCTCTCTCTGTTTCTGTCTCTTTGTCTCTATGTATCCCTGTCTCTCAGCCAGTCCCCTGGATGGAGGGGCAGTTGTCGACTCGACGCCCTGCAGACACATAACAGGTCACCCAGACACAAAGTGGAAGGGCCCTGGCCCTCATCTGCTCCAAGCCTCTCTCTGCCCAGTGTACACAGGAGCAAACTGAAGCCTGGAGATGGGCCGGAGGGCCTCTCCCAAGGCCTCCCAGGGATGGAGTAGCAAAGTTGAGACCCAAGCTCAGACCATGGGACTCTTGGCGGGACCCCGGTTCTGTCTCTCTCCCCCACTGTGGGCCTCCGTTTACTTCTCAGCACCCATGAGGGGAGGAGGGGGACCTGAGCTGCCCCCCCCCACCAGCTGCTGTCATTCCCCCTCCTGCCTTCTTACAACTTGGATCCTTACTCAGGCAGGAGGCTCTGTGGCCACATGGGCCAGTGTGGGGCCCAACCTCCCAAGAGCTAGTCTGGGTGGGGTCCCAGGGTCCCATGGGTCAGAAGGCCTTGTGGCCAGAGGGTAGTGATACTGGAAGGATAAGTTAGTCAGTCTTGAAGGGCGATATGCAGTGGATAGAGTTCAACCGTGTCCCCAGAATTGGCACTGGTCCTGGGAACGTCTGTCCTCGGGCCCCTCCAGAGAGCCTGGCAGCGGGCTCTCTACTGGCCAAGGCTCTTCCTGTTCCCCACCATAAGGCCCTAGCCAGAGGCATGCTGGCCTCTACCTCTCCCTCTTTCCCTCCCCATCTCTTGTGGAATGGCTATGAGTATGGGAACATTGTCCCATAATAAACAGGGAGACTGAGGCCCTGTAGGTGTTCATTTACCATCACTGACATTTTGTTAAGCATTTCATGTGCATTAACTTTGGACAAGAGGTACAACTACTGTCCCAGTTTACATATGAGCCCACGGGGAGTTATAGCTAGTTAGTGACAGAGCCCAGCCCCAGGCTGGGGGGAGTAGAGGAGATGATTCTGACCCTCCTGCTGTCACAGAACTTAGGAGGGAAGCTAAGGGGAGTCTTGCTACAATTCTAAGCCTGGTGGGCCAGAGGCCCTGTGGGGTAGTGAGCTGCCTGTCCTTCGGGGAGTTCCAGTGAGTTTGGACACCATTGACATTGGCCTTCACCTTCTGTGAAGTTGGACCCATGGACCCCACAGAGTGGGTTTGAGATTCTGGGATCCTTTGAACCTAAGAAATGATGTTCTATGATTCTGAGGTTCTGGCATAGTACCATTTGAAGACCCCCAGGGTCCCAGTAGCTGTAGGATCTGCATGGTACTCCCCAAGCATCAAAACTTTGGCCTTTCCATGGCCCAAGTCTACAGGGCCCAGGACTTGTCATGGTGGCCAGATGGACGTCACTCACCACATCCGCAAGCACCCACATCACTCCCACCTGGGCCGAGATGGCTGCAGGATGGGCCAGCTAATTCTCGGAACGAAACCCGTGGGGTGGGGTATCTGCTTCTCCTTGGTGCCGATGAAGCCCAGCGCATCCGGCCGCCATGACGTCAATGGCGGAAAATCTGGGGACGTGACAACAGGGCCCAGATGCAGACCCCGATATGAAAACACATTCTGTGTCCCAGAAACATCCTCCATGCAGCTTCTGAGAAACAGTCAGAAAGGGACGCCCCGACAGACAGTGCAGGAAGCTGGCTGCCCAGCCCGGCCCTCCAGGTTCCCCACCACCAGACAGACCATATCTATGTCCCCTTTCTGAGAATGTACCTGTGCTTCCCTGAGGCTGGACATTCCAGATGTGCTTGAGGAAGAGATTTCTTATAAGCCCCAGCCAAGTGTCCCGGCAGCTTCAGAAGTGACCACGGGCCAGCCGTGTGGGCCAGGCCAGAGTGGCGGAGACCAAAGTCGGTATTCGTTTACTCAGGCTTCTGTAACAAATTACCACAAGCTGGGGGCGGGAGGGGAGGGGGCTGCTCAAACAGCAGAAATTTATTGTCTCACAGTTCTGGAGGCCAGAAGTCCGAGATCAAGGTGTCGGCAGGGCTGGTTCCTTCTGAGGCTACAAGGGAGGATCTGTCCGTGCCTCCCTCCTAGCTACTGGTGGATTGCTGGCAGTCTTTGGCATGCCTTGGCTTCTAGAAGCCTCACCCCCGATCTCCGCCATCATTCATTTGCTCACCTCCTCGTGGTCACTGAGTTCTGAGCCTCCATAGATCCAGGCTCTTGCTTCTCACACAGCAATGTTCTACGCTCCCCGGGGAGACTGAGTTTAATACCTGGATTCTCACCCCCACCCCCCTCCGCACCAGAGCTCTGACAGGCCCTGTGAGCTGACAGCAAAGAAAGGAAGGTGCAACTGCTCTCCTAAACCCTCCTTGTGCCAGTTTGGGCCGCTCTCGACAGCTGTGTGCCCGACCCAGTGCTGTGGGGTGGGGTGGGGAGTCTCACACACACACACACACACACACACACACACTTTCTGGGGAAACATAGGGAGCTCTCAGGTTGCCGTGGGACTGTGGAACGCTGCACCTGGGTGTCCCCTTCAGTAAAATGGTGGCTAGACTAGGCAGTCCCTTCCAGCTCCGGCTTCCTCTTAGACTGGGATTCTGAGAAACGGAAGCCCTGCCTGTCGCAGTGTTCGGTTCTGGGGCTCAGCGAAGGAGCCTGGAGCCATTACGGAGGGCTTTCTGGATAGGGCCCGGATAGGGGATACGGAGGAAGAGCAGACATTCCAGGCAGGGCCATATAGCATGAGCGCAGGCTTGGAGAGCAGACTTGGGGTAAACTCTGGCGGGGGCTGAGTCAAGATGCTCCCACGGGCCCTGGCTCAAGAGCGCCCAACCCTCCTCCCCGACACCTGCCATGTCAGCTTCGTGCAAGGCAGGAGCCCAGAGATGATCAGACCCTGCCCCTGCCCGAGCTCCAGAGACTCCCGTACTCTGCTGCCCACTCAGGATTTCCACTCGCGTGTCTAACGCCAGACTCTTCATGTCCATCCACACCTGGATCGTCGCCCCCAACCCTGCTCCCCTTCAGCTCAGGTGATGTCCACTCTGTCCTTCCAGACTGCTCAGGCAAACACCGGGCCAGAGGTCACCTTGACCCTCCCCCTCTCGCCACCCCCCACCCCATCCAAGCTGCGAGCAAATCCTCCTGACTCCACCTTCAAAGCACACTCAGGATCCACCGACTTCTCATCATCTCCACTGGCACCATCCTGGTCTGCGCCACCGTTGTCACTTGCCTGGACCGTCACAGCAGCCTCCTCGCCAGTACCCCTGCTGTCGCCTTCCTGGACTCTGTCCCTCTCCCCGCAGCCAGAGGGATCTTGAGTCCATGCCCCCCTCCGCCCTTGTATATGCCAGGTCACTGGGATAAAATAATGCCACCAGGAGAGTCAGACACCAGTCGCAGCAGCATCAGCAGAGGTTGTGGCCTGTGCAGAGTGCAGGGAGGACCAGGGGGCTGAGGCTTGGAGACAAGCCCTAAGGGGCAAAAAAAACTGAGACCTGCCCGTGGCTGAGACCCCACAAATGACCCCAATCCCCCACCTCCCTCGTAGAGGACACATCACCACCAGGGCTCTGCCAGCACGCACGGGCAGGCTGAGTGCTGGACCCGGGCACGTCTGCACACGGGACGTGTGCAGAAACGCGCACACCTATGTTCCTGACACCGATGGATGCGTGGGTGTGTGCCACACGTACACCTGATCGGAGCTGGGGTCCAGCCGTGGAGCCCTTGGGGACAGGCCCCCACCGATGCCTGCTCTGACCAGAGTGGGGGGGGTCCACATGGTTCAGGTGGTTGAGCAGTTCACACCCCCGCTGGGCACACGTGTAACTCCTTCCCCCTATGTCCCCACAGCCTGCCCTTGGACAAGGACCCAATGCCCAACCCCAGGCCAGCCAAGCCCTCGGCCCCTTCCTTGGCGCTTGGCCCATCCCCGGGAGCCTCGCCCAGCTGGAGGGCTGCACCCAAGGCTTCAGACCTGCTTGGGGCCAAGGGCCCGGGGGCAACTTTCCAGGGCCGGGACCTCCGAGGCGGGGCCCATGCCCCCACCTCCTCCTCTTTGAACCCCATGCCACCATCGCAGCTGCAGGTGAGGCCCAGGGCCCAGGATGGGGCAGGCAGGGCGGGGTACCTGGGCCTACAGGTGCCGACCTTTACTGTGGCACGGGGCGGGGGGCCCAGCTGGGGCACAGGAAGTGGTTTTCTGGGTCCCAGGCAAGTCTGTGACTTATGCAGATGTCGCAGGGCCAAGAAAGTCCCCAGTTAGCAGGTCTCAAGAGATTCGAGGCTCTCCCTGGCCTCCCAATCCCGGCCCCAGGAGAGGAGCTCCTATCACAGTCCCACAGGCGTGGCCGTGTGTCCCCATCCCCGTGTGACAGGGGAGAGGGCTAGTGCCCAAAGAGGGGAGGTGACACGGTTGAGGCCAGCTCTGCCACTTATTAGCTGTTTGATCTTGAAAGAGTCATTCGCTCTCCCCGAGCCTCAGTTTCCCCATATGTAAAACAGGGATGATCAGAGTACCTACCGTGTGGGTTTGTGGTGAGAAGTGTATGAACTAGACATGTAGAACAGTGAGGATCAGGATGCCATCTCACCCGCCTGCCTTCTCTCTCCCCCCCTGCCAGCTGCCCACAGTGCCCCTAGTCATGGTGGCACCCTCCGGGGCACGACTGGGCCCCTCACCCCACTTGCAGGCACTCCTCCAGGACAGGCCGCACTTCATGCACCAGGTACTGACCCGGAATGGGCAGGGCGGCGGGAGCAGGTGGGAGAACTGGGCAGGGGGGTGGGGGAACAGGCTGACCCACAGTCCCCGTGTGCCCCCAGCTCTCAGCGGTGAATACCCACGCTCGGACCCCGGTGCTGCAGGTACGCCCACTGGACAGCCCAGCTATGATCAGCCTGCCGCCACCCACTGCTGCCGCCAGCGTCTTCTCCCTCAAGGCCCGGCCCGGCCTGCCGCCTGGTAACACCCCGCCCCACAGCTCTACAGAACCCCGAGCCCCCCAGTGCTTGAGTGGGAGCCACGTAGGCTGCTGAATGGCGGCCCTCAGGAGGTCAGACGCATCGGGTCTTACCATCTGGGAAACTCCAGCCTCCAAAAAATGTCAGGCTTAGAACCTTGAAGGTGCAGAATGAATGGCAAAAATCACAGAGCCACGGGTCTTTGCAGTCAAAATGTCAGCGCTTGCAAATGGCAGTCTTTGACCTGCTCCCCCAGAAGCCTTGGATGTTAGGGCCGACAGAGCCGCCTGGGAGTCAGGGCCTTCGAGGCTCAGGAGGGTGGGAAGCTCAAAAGGAGAGTCTCTGTGGGCTGAGCTTGAGGGCCCAGCCCACGGTCCCCAAAGGTGCCCTGTCCCTACCTGCAGGGATCAACGTGACCAGCCTGGAGTGGGTGTCCAGGGAGCCAGCCTTACTCTGCACCTTCCCAAGCCCCGGCACACCCAGGAAAGACAGGTCAGTGGATCAGGCTGGGAAGGACCCTTGCCCTGCCGTTGCCTCCCCTTACACCCTCTGTCCCCCTAGCACCCTTTCGACTGTGCCCCAGGGCTCCTACTCGCTGCTGGCAAATGGTGTCTGCAAGTGGCCCGGTTGTGAGAAGGTCTTCGAGGAGCCAGAGGATTTCCTCAAGTGAGTGACCCAGGCCCAGTCCAGTCCAGGAGGGTCCCCAGTGTGTGGGAGGAGGCCTGTGGTACAGGTCCCAGCTCAGGCCTCATCCCAGTAGGCAAAAGGCTAAGGCTAAGACCGTAGGTTCAAATCCCAGTCCTATCACTGGCTGTGTGATCTTGGGCAAGTTACTTAGCTTCTCTGGGCCTTGGTTTTCCCATCCGTGTAATGGGGCATCATAAGAGAGGTGTATACTAGTACCTACCTCCATTTTACAGATACAGAAACTGAGGCCATAAAAAGTCAAGTGTCTTGATCAAGACCATCCAGTTCCTAAGTCACAGAGCTGGGATTTGAATCTAGGCAGCCAGGCTCCAGAATCCACACTCCGAACTGCTTTGCCCTGCTACCCTACCCCTCCTGCCAACACACCAGCCTGATTTTATTGATACCCACAGTCCCCGATTGTCACAGTGGCTCTTGCTGCCTCCCCTCGGTCCCACCGCACGCGTGTGCACGGGCACACACACACACACACACACAACCCTTCTCCAACCATACCCAACTATCGGTGGCAACTCTGCACCCTGTCCTCTTCATGACCATGACTTTACACAGACTGTCCCCTCCACCTGGAGTGCCTCTCCTGCCCTCGCCTACCTCACCCCACCTCTCAGCTCGCCAGCCTTCCAACATCGTCTCCAGCACCCTGGCCAGGCTCCAGTGGCGAGCTCAGGCCTGGCACCAGGAGATGCCAAGTAGCGTGTGTTGAAGGAACAGCGGGCGTAAGAGGGAGACTTGAGGTAGACAGAGGGGAGGGAGGCTGAGCCTCTGAGGAGAGACCTCCCAAAGAGTCTGGCTCTCCTCACTCGGAGTGTTGAGCCAGGAGGCCAGACCCGCCGTGGTCACCCACATGGAATCTCCCCCTACCCAGGCACTGCCAGGCGGACCATCTCCTAGATGAGAAGGGCAGGGCACAATGTCTCCTCCAGAGGGAGGTGGTGCAGTCTCTGGAACAGCAGGTGACGTAGGAGAGGGGTGGTTGGGGGATGATGGGCGAGCCTTACGTCCACCCTGTGCCAGGAGCCAAGCTCCCCCAGGATGGGGGCTGGCATAAAGGAAGGGAGGGGGTAGGGTGCTCCCAGGAAGGACCACAGCCTGAGCCAGGATGTGGCAGAGAAAGGCCAAGCTGAGGCCTCACTTTGTGCACCGTCCTCACAGCTGGTGCTGGAGAAGGAGAAGCTGGGCGCTATGCAGGCCCACCTGGCTGGGAAGATGGCCCCGACCAAAGCTCCAGCCACGGTGAGCCACCCCAGGCCCACAGGTGGCTGGCGGGGGGCGGCGGGGACTTAGCCTCACACCCACACCCTACGACTCTGGGCCCCTGTCCCCAGCTCCAAACGTGCCCAGGCCTGGAAACCTGTCCCCTCCGATTACAAGCCCTCTGACCCCAAGATCCCGAAACATCATGATCTTAGATTTTCAAAACAACGGCAAATCGCCAAGCATCTACTGGACACAGACCCTGTGCCGCTGGTGGGACTGGCCATACGACACGCAGGAACCAGCGCACAATAAAATCATGGGGCCCCGGTTTCAAATGACCCCCACAGAGCAGTAAACAAAGGGCAGGGACCTGTGTGATTACACGGGCCACACACCGGTGAAGCCGGCCCCGGGGGCCAGGCACCGTTCCTGAGCACGCTGCTGGGGCGAGTTTATCGAATCCTCATGAGGCCACTCAGGATAGGTATTAATTACTAGCATCCCTAAGGGGTGGGAGCCTGATTCAGCCCCAGCTCGTGGTCCCAGCATTGCGCCTCTCCACACACACGGGCGCGCGTCCACACTCACACTCTAATAAATACGGCTCAATGCTGCTTTGTGAGATTCCGCATCAGACTGGACTTGAGAAGAGAGCTCACTTGCTTTAAACACAAACCAACCAACCACACTTACCTAAAGTTGAAGTGGAAAGCATAAGCCTCTGAATCACCAGCCTCACCACCCCCCTCCCCGCCGCAGGCGTCATCAGACAAGGGCTCCTCCTGCTGCATCCTAGCTGCAGGTACTCCGGCTGCCCCTGGCCCAGCCTGGCCCAGCCCCCAGGAGGCCCCCGACGGCCTGTTTGCTGTGAGGAGGCACCTCTGGGGCAGCCATGGAAACAGCACGTTCCCGGGTAAGGACGGCCCGTGCCCCTACGTGATGCCCCCCCGCCCCCCCCCCAGAGCCCCCCCCCCCCCCC